>NW_008679648.1:3709-12714 GCF_000695815.1 Acanthisitta chloris | reverse complement strand
GTTGCCTGGGAGAAGAGACCAACCCCCACCTGACTCCAACCTCCTGTCAGGGAGTTGCAGAGGGTGAGAAGGTCTCCCCTGAGCCTCCTCTTCTCCAGGCTGAACACCCCCAGCTCCCTCAGCCTCTGCTCATGGCACTTGTGCTCCAGTCCCTTCACCAGCCTCGTTGCTCTGCTCTGGACCTGCTCCAGCCCCTCAATGTCCCTCCTGAGCTGAGGGGCCAGAGCTGAGCACAGGATTCAAGGTGTGGCCTCACCAGCACCGAGTGCAGGGGCAGAATCACCTCCTGGTCCTGCTGACCACACTGTTCCTGATCCAGCCCAGGATGCCATTGGCCTTCTTGGCCCCCTGAGCACACTGCTGGCTCATGTTCAGCTTTCTGTCTCTCCACACTCCCAGGTCTCTTTCTGCCTAAAAGTTGTTTTTAATTTTTACCTCAAGTTTTGAATCTTTACTGTCCATTTAGTATTTTCAGTCTCTTCCTTATAGCCAAAAGAGCAGGATTTGAATATTTTGTAAAATTTCCATGGAGGTTCATCTTCCAGTACCTCAACTATTGCTTAGTTTTTCTTAGAGTTTAAATTACAAATCTTCATCCCCTGTTGAGCAGCAGAGCTCCACTAATATCAGTGAAACTCACAATTTGAACTTGCTGAGGATGTGGCTGTGAACTGTTTAAGCGAGAAATAGTTCTTATTCTAAAGCTGCTTGTGATTTTAAAGTATCTTTTTCTGAGCAGTTCCTTATCTGATGTGTTGGGGGGCCGTGAACAGAAGTTGCATTTCTTGGCTGCCCTTTTTTTTCACAAGGGCATGTGCTGGCACTGATGTCTGAGGGGGAAGAGCAATAGGGAGATGTAGGCAGCCCAGTGTAACAGGGTTGGATCCAGCTCTGCTGGTGGTGTCATGCATCAGCACAGCTTCTCTCTGATGGGATTTGAAATAGGTGTTTTGGGATGGGGATACCGAAATACAGCCAACACCTCTTCCATCACTGGGATATTCACCCTGGCTGCTTTATGTGCTGGTTACAAGTCATCGTCAGTAACAATTCTCATCTCACCAACATCCTCAGATGAAGTTTCTGGCAATATATGCTCTATTCCACACAGTCCCACTGAGTAAAGAACTGTAATACTTTAGAGTGACTCATGCTCAGTAATTTAGAGGGTAGTTGCCTACCATTTCCAGGAGCCATCAATCTCCTTGGTAAGATAATTTCCTGCCTTCATATACATGGAGGAGGAAAGGCTACACCATGAATTTCTGATGATGGGGATGATACTTAGCCTTTATGAAGTGTTTTTAGCCTTCAGGCAGTTTACAAGTATGGCTCAATGTTCATCATATCCTCCAAAGTTGTGAAATATTAATATTCCCATTTTATAGAGATGGAAATGGAAGGAAAGAAGTTAAATAACTTAACCAAGATTTTGGAAAGAGTCATGGGAGTAAATTCAATCCTGTCCCTAGACTGTGTGTCCCTTTTTCCCCTCAAATGCTTGTGCATATCCCACTGTTCCCCAGTGACAGGACAGTGCCGGTGCTGGACACGGTGCTATGCCAGAGGTGGTGTTGACTATTAGAATGAGCAGATAATACTCTGGAGATTTGAACGTTTCTGAGAAATGTTCCTGAGTGGTACTTTACCTAAGTAGGAGCTATTTAAGGTTCAAGGTGATGTTAACTGGTTGACTCATAGGGAGACACAAAGAAGTCTTTGAAATCCTACAGCCCCAAGAATGGAGTAATGCGACCATTGGTTGACCTCCTGCTTGACTCAGTGCTGTGTTCCATCAGCTTCAGGGAATGCAAAGGAAAATCTTGGAGGCAGCACTTGCAGAAGTTGTAAAAATATATGCATATTTATTTTTGTCCGTGTCTGCTATTGCTTGTAACTCTTTGATAGCCTGAAACAAAATACAACTGAAGGCTCAGACTGAGGTTTCTCCCAACAGTGAGGAGCTGCCAGGGAGACAGAAGTGGAAGACACTGATGTTTGTTTCGAAGGCCTCAGCGTCTGTCAGAAATGTGTTTTGTTCATAGAAGACAATTCGTAGAAGGTAAAAAAAAGTAGGAGTAATCTCATTTGCTCCATTCCCTTACACAGAACACTGGCACAGTGGAACAGAAGTGCCATTTAATTTCAGGACATTTGTTCAATGTGTGCTGATCTACAGGCTGTATTTTAGTCAGCATAGTTTTTAAAAAATGTTTTCTTCAGTATCTTTATTCAATGAAAAAAATTAATTTGACTGATAGGATTTTTTAAAATTTGAAAATACTGAATTGTAGTTGAATTTTTTTGCACTTTTAACCTAATTCTAGTCAGTTTCTAAAACTTTAAGGGATCTTGAAAAATAGTGAAAATATTTTCAGGGCTCCATTTTTTCAGCAGTTTAGTTTCAGTTAATTTCTGTGGGCTTTAATGGCAAGCACTGTGTCTTCAAAGGATAAAGGTCAGAGTGGGCTAGCAGGTCAGTGGGTTAAGGACTGGCAGGAAAGGAGACAAATGGACGTGGAATGATGTGGAATCACATCTCACCCAGATACATTTACAGCAACATTTTCTCTGGCTCAATTCTGTTTCTTCCTCCACTTTATGGAAAGATAGTGTAGTTATTTTTGAGGGACTATTCCAGATAGACCATCAGTTTTCAGCTCTGTATATACCAGAAAGTTAAAAGGTAAAAATCTGCAAGATATGTTTAACTTGAGTGGAAAATGAATGCACATTCTTGTGTCATTTTGCAGCCTCTCTCATACTGTGTTCCTAGTGTTCACAGACTTTGTAAGAATTTTATGTTTTTAAGGTCTTTTCCTCCCACTAAATTAGGTCAGAGTAGCTATTTAGCTAAAAACTAGTGAAGAAGGAGAGAGATTGGCACGTGCAATACACAAGCTTAAGAAATCAGCATGATTTTCGTAGGGAATAAGTCTGAAGAGATGGTGACAAGTAGCAGAAGATTTGACAGCCCAAACCCAGCTCTGCCACTCTGAACATTCACCCTTCCCCCTCCCCTTTGGAAGTATTGCAGGAGATGTGATCAGTAAATACAAGCCTAATATAGCTGTTTACTAAAGCTCTTGGGGAAAGTCTAGCAAAATATGCTTTCATAAATAAACCAGAGCTAATTAAGAACCACTTGAAAAGCTAGCACAGGGGAAGGATTGGAGGAAATTACCATGCAACGTGTGTGTGGCTAGTGAAGCTGAAATGAGACAGAAACCTTCCTGGGAGCTGGATCCATTCATTCCTTCTCGTGTTTGGCAGCATTTTATGAAACAAATTAGGCCTTTAAATTTGATTGAACTGTGTGACAACAATAATGGCAGCAGAATAAGACCTTTCCTAAGTAACTTGCAGCTAAAACTGTGACAAATGTCTGAAGTTAGAGAATTGCTGTGTAATTAGAAGAAAAATCAGTGTAATTAGAAGAAAGTATCAGGAGAAGGATATGTCAGACACAGAGGAGAGGTTCTCAGGAGCTTGTGCCTTTTGTTGTCCTCTGGCCTTGTGGTTAGTTTCTGTGTACATTTTGTGCACATGGATTACGCCTGGTGACATCACCTGTTTTATTAACAGCAAATTTTGGCATGTAAAATCTGGGCCATTATCAGGTTGGTTAATACAGTCTCAGTGCTGCAAGACAGATTATGTAATTACTCTTATCTATCTCTCTCACCTGCTGGGAAAAAGACCACAAGACCACATGTTTGGAAACAAATGTGAAGGGAAGAGCCACAGATACTTTTGTCTCCTGCAGAAAATCTTTGTGCTTACTATGTGGTATAACACCCTAGTTTGTTACTCCCCTTTGGCATTGGTGCACACCGATCTCACCCAGTTGTGCTCACAAAATCAGGGATGATGATGAAGATGGCTTCACCTTCATCCCTGGCTTCACATCCCAGCAGGCTCCTAAGCAGAGAGAACCCAGAAGGTCTGTAGACATATTTCTTAGGAGGACTGACTGCTGTCCAGGTCTAGGATTTTGATCCAAGAGCATCTCTGACTTGTATTTAGGTTTTCTGCTGCTGCTTTTTGTCTGAAATATTTTATTCAGGCATAGCATTAGACCAGCCTAGCTGCTGTATCAGCCTCTGCTCCTGGCAGGAAGCACAGGCTGCTGTTCCATGGGTGGTGAGATTTTGAGTAACAGCTTCCCCTGTGGCATGTGGCACAGGCTCCATGTATCTGAGCTGGGATTAGCCAAGCCCACCTTTTTCTCTCTCCTACACTCGATCTAGGTGCAGGAGAGAGACCTGTAGGAGTGATAAAGGCCAGTTCTCTACTACAGTTTATTTTCTCTATTACATAAAGCAAGACCTGTGGGTGTTGGCTTGTGAAGTGAGAATTGAGGTACTCAACAAGAAGAGGAACTGTTCAGACACTGGAAATAAGACAGTTATAGCAGTTTTGGCTGCAGTAGCTCATGGTGTGAGGAAGTGGAGAACCAGAGTTTTGTCTTGATACAGGGAAAAACCCCAAATTACTATCCCTGCTTATGTAGGCAAAGAGCAGCTATTAGGCCTTGTAGAATCTACATACATGCATTACAGCAAAGGGTATTCTTCTTAGTGCATTCCTAAGACCTTTGGGCTGTGGAAGAGCAGCATGGAATGCTGCTGGAATGACCTAGGAATGCTCAGGCTCCCATGTCTGAGGTCTGCTGTCCTGTTTGCTTCCACCAAATACTGTCTAACAACATCTCCTTCAATCAGATAGACTTGTTTAAATCCCTTGGTTTAGAAGTCCATCAGTACTTTCTTTCAGAGTTTTGATATTTCTAGTTGTATTTTATGTTCATGTTCTGCAGTTTTGGAGTTCCCCTCATCACGTTTCTTTACCCAGTAATAAGAGTGCAGAGACTTGATTTGTCCTGAGAGGTGGATGAGCTTGGCCTGTTGTCATTAGCTTTAGGTAGATTTTAAATTAGCTTGATGACATCATATCTGGCTACTTCTGCCTTTCCTATATTTCTGGGGAATCTTTATTACTCACTGTGCTGAGTATGTGATTTGTAGTTTCTATATTTAGTGGTTTAGAGTCTCTCCTTACTGGAATACATGCTGATTTCACTGTTGGATTCAGAGGAGAGAAACTTCTAGGACATCTTGTCATTATCTGGTCCTGGAACCTCATCATTCACCTCTGTGGCTAGTCTGCTGGCAGCCCCCACCCTCCTCTGTGTCACTTATACAGCTGTCTCTTTGTGTCATGTGCACATCTGTGATTTTTTTGTTTAAAGCCTGTTTTTCTGCTTCAGCTGACAAATTTGTAATCCGTTGCGTTGCTTTAGCCTAAGACCACTTCATATTTTTGATAGGCTAACATAGGAAGTATTGAAGTTGCACAGAACCTCAGATAAATTGTGGGTTTGATTTGTGGCTTGTAAGAAGCTTATGTGTTCTTTGCCAACATCTGGCAGCTCAGAGGCTTGGGTGGAACTGAATGAAGGTTGCTCTTAGCTACAAACTGTACTTGCTTAAGTGCCTGGTAGTGAGCTTGGACACAGTGGTGCTTTTCCAGACCAGGCTTCCTCCCCTCGGTGGGACACAGGCAGAAAGTACTGTTGCTATGAGAGAAGGCTGAAAACTGCGAGTGGAGTTTGAAGAAGTGCCTTCTGTTCCCCAGCCTAGACCTTCATTGCAAATTACTGGATTTTTTTCCTCCCCCCCCCCATTTATCATTGCTAATGTTGACTGTTACTCCCTTTACCACAAACTTTCATCAAGTGAGGGACTGTTCTGTGGTTTCCCTCAATCTTTTCCAAATTCAACTGATTCAGCATATCATAGGTAACTTTTAAACAATATTTCTTCCAATTTTCTTTTCTGTAGATTATTTTACCTCTTTATTTGCCCTAAAATGCAGTGTCTGCAGCTGAGGTCAGTTGAGTGAGATAATTCTGCTAGACTTCCTATGCTTTATGTAAAACATCCTGGAGCCAACATGAACTGCTTATCCTATTTGAAGGTGACTGGGATCTGTTCTTTCCTCCCTCTAATCCCATTTTTAATAGAATCATTCCCATGAGCATTATTTTCAAGTTTTCTGGAAAATTTCTTTTCTCCTACATGTAATGGGCTAATAAGAACTGTGGGACAGGATTTACAAAAAGCTGCTGCCATCCCTCTACAGTTCTCTTCACAAGGAACAAATGTT
Organism: Acanthisitta chloris; assembly: GCF_000695815.1. Classification (NCBI taxonomy): domain Eukaryota; kingdom Metazoa; phylum Chordata; class Aves; order Passeriformes; family Acanthisittidae; genus Acanthisitta; species Acanthisitta chloris. Next base: position 6,546 of record NW_008679648.1, on the reverse strand, counting down.
ACTGTGTCTCGTGAGTGACCCACATCCATACCCAGGGATTAGGCAGCTTTGGTATCACCAGCCCTTACTATGACCTGGGTTCAGAGGTTTCAAAATTCTTCTGGTTGCACCTATGTGGGAATCATGGAATTTCAGAGGTACTTGTTATGGGAATCAGCTTTTCAGATAGATATTTACTTCGACTCATCAGAATTACTCTCTCTTTTCCCACTGCCCTTTCCTGGTGCATTAGAAATCACAAGGAGAGAGGACTAAATGTCTCTTCCAGTGAAACAAAGCTAAGGCTCCGTCCCATTCCCACAATAAAACACTGGCAAGTCTTTCATTAGCTTTCATGAAAGTTATTTCAGAGTGAGACCAGTTTTTCTCAACCAAACAGCAGGGAGACTATTTCTCTAGATTTGCAGCTTGAACTATATCCTGTGTTTGATTTTATCCAGGATTCCCACTGAAGTCAATTGCATTTGTTGCAGTCTATTCCAGGGGATTTTATAGGGGATTTTTCCTGGTTGACGTTTTTCCTGGCTGCTGGTTAATCAGCATGATACCAAGAAACACCTCGGCACGCTGTGCTGGTTTGTACTGCTTCAATTTAGTGATATTTTCAAATTAAGAAGTCATGTTTCTTTTTGTATGAGCAAAAGACTTGCATGATAAATCCAAACCACTTTCCAAACATGTCTGTGAGGTTCATTTTGCTTGTCTCTTTCTTGTGGCAGTACCAGAGTTGTGTGACCCTTGGGCAGCAGCAGGAGTGTGTCCCTGACTCCAGTACAAACAGATCCTGCTCCTTTGCTTTTGTCTCTGCGTGGGAAAGATTACACTCTGTGCTCATTTACTTACTAACTGGGCAAATAGGACAGCGTAGAGCGTTAAAGGCTGATAATTGGAGCTGTGGCCGTGTCTGCTGTTTGTTTCTGGAGCCCCTGGCAGCAGAAGACTCAACTGTAATCTCCCCAGGGCTGCACTGAGACTGCTGAGGGCTCAGCTGGGAATTAGCCTGTTTACAAGCAGTTTAGGGTTCTCATCCAGGCTTCTTAGAAGCTCTGGGTTTCTGTGAGGCTGAGGATTTGTAAGACTCCTATCTAAGCTGCTTTTTGGCAAAGGTTAATGGAACTAACTGTTTTGCATAGTGTTTGTAAATCAGGCCTCTTCACCACTTGTTCCTCAGCAAGCTGTTTCTGCACCTTTGTCTTACTTCCCATTGAAGAAAACAATGGCTTTGTCCTCAGGGGGAAGGAACAAATGATTTTTTGGCTCTTTCTAATTACCTCTTTTAACTCAATGACATTTAACAGGTTGTGTTTTCTCTAAACATACTGCTGAGGTTATTCCACGCTGCATGTTAACCTGGGCAAGGAAATGTTGCAGCAAATATCTGCTAACTGTGGCTGCATTGCATAAAAAAAATCAGAAAGAAATGGTCTTGTCATTTGTCATCATGCGTAAAAGAGCCACTCTGATAAATTGAGCTTCACATTGGAAAGCCAGAGATGTCTTACTTCAATTCATGGTTAAGTTATGTTAAATGAAGATCAGTCAGCTCAGGGCTAGCCAGTGTTGGCCAGAGCTTGTTTGTCATAAATCACTTCTGTCTCTACTGTCTGGTGGATGTTTAAGACTTCACAAAGTGCACACAGCACTAGAAAATTCGACTGTAGTTTACAAAACTTTTCCACTTACTTCTTCCAACCATGTTTCAAGGATTCAGTGGTACCAGCCAGCATTTCAGACCTATGGAGGTCAATATGTATAGCATTAGTTTTCTTTGAGTCACTCACTTGACCTTTATTTTTCTAGGAAATGAAAAGGGGAAGAATAATTCTTGGGGATTAAGAAATGTGGTAAAATACTACTTTCTCTTCTGTTCTTAAAAGAGTAACCTGATTGCACTTCTCACTATATTAGCTATGTTAGGGACTGTGTGCTGTCAGCTCTGAAAAACCATTTTGTTAGCTTTCTCACTTGTTCTCTGTGAAGCCCAAGAAGCTGGTTTAGATAAGATTAAGACGTGTGCTATAATTACTTCTGTTATTCACCATCCTACACCAAACTATACTGGAATTCATAAAGTGAAAAACCAGATTTCTTACTGGCTTTGTTTACAAAGTGTTCTGTACATTTCTCTTGCTATCTAATACATGGTGAGAGTATTGAGGAGCCCAGAACTGAGTAAACCTGGATGGTATGGCATATTCATGGCAACAATGATCCCAGAAAATGCCAAAATACTTTCAGTTATTTCAGTGTTCGTGGGAAATACAAGTCAGATAATAGTGGTCAGATTTTTTACTTAGGAAATGAATATATAAACTCTGCAAAATTGATCTTAAGTAAGTTCCTGCACCTTTCTCTGCAAGGAGGAGATCTCAGTATCCAGTGAGACATCTATAGTGTTTTCAGCCTCAGTATGGATTGGCACTGAACATACTAAATTTCGTGATTAATTTCAGCCAAGACTTTTCTAAAGCCTGTTCCTGTGAGAGTGAAGGCAGCTGTGGGGTTTTAAGGGTAGATCTGTCAAAGACAACATGTGGCAGTTGCTGTAACTGTTTCTGACTGAACATGGGCCTTGCTTCTGTTTCTCTCAGATATCACTAGTGTTTCTGAGGCACAGCAGTGGCAGAATTCTAGACCCATCTGCCAATAGGTAGCTTCCATGAAGAGTATTTCATGCTAATCTTGGTAGAAGTGACTTTTCCAGATTTGTCTTTGATGTGTAATTACTTCTTCAGTCTCAGTTCCAAGTGCCCTTGATACAATCTCTGTGCTTCCTTTTCACCCTACTCCTTTCAACTCCCAAATGAATCAAACTGTGATGCACTTCCCAAAAGGTC
>NW_008679648.1:0-3648 GCF_000695815.1 Acanthisitta chloris | reverse complement strand
ACATCTAATGACTGTCTTGGTATCTCTGCATTTGCAGTCTAGAATGAAGGAGACCCTGGGAAAGAAGGGGAAACCTTAGAAAAAGCTCTAGAAGAAAAAATTTGTCAGGTATAGAGCTACAGATGATCCAGAAGAATCATAGAATGAATCATGGAATCCCAGACTGGTTTGGGTTGGAAGGGACCGGGAGAACATCTAGTTCCACCCCCTCTGCTGTGGCAAGGACACCTTGCAGCAGCCCAGGGTGCTCCAAGCCCCATCCAACCCAGCCTGGAACACTCCCAGATGTGTACAGATGTGAAATGTTTTAGAAGAATTGTGTTTAAAGTGTTTTAAAAGAATTAAGTTTGTGACTCAGGCCAGAAAAGCATCATAACCCATAAATGTATGGGAAGTCTACAGGAGGAGGGTTGGTAATAAGGAATCAGTTTTGAGAGATTGTTCTGGAAGATCTGCCTGACTTGGGCAGCCCTAGTTGTTACCAATACAGTGCAAATTGCAGAGGTGCTGTGCAGCAGGTTTGCTCAGCACCACTGCAAACACTGTGAGTTCCTGTGGCATTGTTGACAGGGAATGCATACTTTGAGCTAACCTTTGTATTGTGCATCCTTGGATTTATCTCAGTATACTGATGCAGTATCAGCCTCATAAGAACATCCTTTTGAGCAACATTCTCCCTCAGATGTTTTTTCTTAGTGGTCTGGCTTGCTCAGACACCCTGGCCATGGGGCCCTTTGAGTAACTGATGGGTCATGCTGCATTTCTGCTTGAAAGGGAACACTGCATCATTCCTATTTTGTGTTTCCTAACTCCAAGTCATGTTTAAAGCATGGAAAACATATGATTTAGAGCCATCCTTGTGTTTTGACAGACTCTTGTTCTCATGTAAAAATTGCTCCATGTACTACCCTTCTCCAAGCAGTACTGTTGGGTCACTGAAGGCTGTGTGGTACTTGAAGGACCATATGCTTCTCATTAGCATGGAGTGTCCTTTGAAGTTGAAATTTGGAGCTGCTCCTGTTTTATGTCATTGAAGCTGACTGGAGAATCTTGTTGAACCAAGGAAATGTTTTCCCTGTGCACCAGCTCATCTAGCAACTCTAGCTGCATTGGAGTGCTCAGTAAATGAAAGCACTGGTGGGTTATGGGCTGTGCATTAATGCAAATATATTAAAGATGTTGGCAGAATTCTCACATAGAATCAACTGAGTTAGAAAAGACCTCAAAGATCATTGAGTCCAACCCTACCGTGGTTACTAGCCCATGGCACTAAGTGCCACATCCAGTCTGAGCTTGAAAACCTCCAGGGATGGTCAATCCACCATGAAGGTTTGATTGCTAAATCCAGATATCTTCTGTATTACAAAACTTTTCCTTTCCTCTTAGTGTTGTAAGAGAATTACTAGCATAGCATATGAAATAAGTGTTTCTTCCAGATGTCACAATGGTCCTATATCAGCAGGGCTGCTTAAAAACTATCTTGTAGAAGTTAATAGAAAAAAATCTTTCAAAGCTTTGCAGCTGAAGATTTAATTATGAGCTGCCTAACATGCAACAAATACTCTTCTGTGCCTTCCAAGCCCTGAACAGCCTCACGACAGTGGGGAGGTTACTTCTCCCAGGACTGTTTAGGGCTGAAGCGTGGCAGGCAGAACTGGGAGGAGGGTGGGAGGTCTCTGTCTCTGTCTCCTGAGGCAGAGGGGAGCGTGGCTGAGCCAGCTTGGCTGTGGAAAGGGATCTGTGCTGAACCCAGGCAGGAGCAGCTGCAGCCAGGGCACAGGCTGCCACGCAGGGCTTGGGTGGCTGGTACCTGTGGGCAGGAGGCATTTCTCCAAGTCTGAGCACACAGTACAGCTTCTAGGTGTTCAGGGTGTAGCTTTAACACTAGCCTAAATCAGTTTCATCTCTGCTAAGGCTCTGCTGAAGGAAACAGTGAACTGGAGATGGTGGCTATGAAGGGTTGGCTGGAGAAATGGTGTTTCGCTTGTTTTGTATACTTTGAATTTTAGAACATTTGCAATTCTTTTTCCTTTGAAGTGCCCGCAGGACACACTGCACACTCGTTTAGATTTATAAAACTGCAGTGTTTTAGTGCCTCTCTGAGGCTGTAGTGCCTGCTGTTGGTGCCCTTCGGAAGGAGACGCGGCTGCGCGGCAGAGAACAGCCTCAGCCACCTGCTTCTGCTCATCCCACGAGTGCTTCCATTCCCCTCCTCATTATCCTGCTCTTCCACTTAGTCCCTGCTCTCTTCCCCCACTCTTTATTCTTGCTCTCACTTCTCCTGTAGAAGCTCACAGGGCCGTGCTGTACACGCCTTGCTCGGAGGCTCTGAGCCTTGGGCCTGGGGCGCGGGGCGATGGGGCAGCTCTGGGGGAGGAGGAAGGGAACAGCCTCCTGACCTGGGCACGGGCAGCTCTGTTCAGGAGGAGAGGGGCAGTGAGTAGGAACAGAGCTGCCGTGAGGGATTTGGAACAGAGTGATGCCCATCCCTCTCCTCTCTCCTTCGGTGAGCTCCTGCTTCGGTCTTCCTTGGGGGCATCCACTAGCATCCAGTCTGCCCTGCGTGGAAAAAGGACTGAGTCTTCCCTTGGCTTGGGGAAAGGGTGAGTTGAAAGGTTGTGTGAAGTGTCTGTCATGTTGTCAGGTATCAAGGACTTTCTAGGGTGTGGTGAATAAGGCCTCAAAGAGTTTTGAAGATTGGGGAACAGCAAAAGGAAAACAAAGTGTCTGTTTTAAACTTGAATAGCAACTCAGGATTTATACAATGACAGTGTTGGAGCAGGAAAATGACAGCACTCCAGGCATCGGTGTTACCTTGAAACAACAGAAGTGGCTTGGAGGCAGTTGATGGTGGATTTGTCACAGAACCACGTCAGAAAATGTGAAATTCCAGTATTTAAAGAATTCCTCACCAATGCTCACTTCTGTTAACCTTTGAAAATCCCAGCAGAGAGCGATTGGGCTGAGAGTTGATGGGTTTTGTTCTCTGTGTGTGCCAGTTTTGATTTTACGTTTTATAAGTCAGTCTCTCCATGGATATAATTTTATTAGGTTTCTAGAATTTCTAATTAAGAGCTCTCCCAGCCATTACTGGAATCCTACATAAAGTTTCAATAGCACTGTGAGGTGTGAAGACTTTCTGTAGAAGTCTCCTCCTTTTTTGATGCTGTTGTCTCTCATACCCTCTCTTAACACAGTGGCCTCTCTGCTGTGAGTCTGTCAAGCAGGTGTTTTGAGGTGAGTGTCATGTGCTTGCTCTCAACTAGTAATATGCTGTACTTGTGCAGATCCCAATACTTACCTTTTGATCTTTTGTTTATTTGAATAGGTTTTCATTTTTAGTGACATCAACTCTTTAAAATCAAATGGATTTTTTTACTTGTGTCTACTTTAGATCTACTTTAGCTATCAGGGCCCCTCTTACAGGCTATCCCCTTGGTGGTTATCCTCAGTGAGGCCTCGACACTGCTGTGACTGTCACAAGGTGCCTTTGTTTTAGGGGTTTCCTGCCTGTTACAATCTCCAGATTAGATTTAGCCCCACAGCATGTCTGAAATAACTAAACCCTACCATTACTTTCCTGTGCTCATTCCAGCTTCTCTGGCCATAGCAGGGCTGCTGTTGTCAAAGAAGAAAGATAAGATTGTC
>NW_008679647.1:10365-19156 GCF_000695815.1 Acanthisitta chloris | reverse complement strand
CCCTTCACCAGCCTCGTTGCTCTTCTTCTTAATCAGTGACCAGTGTGTCTCCAGTAGAACAACAGATGGTTTGGGCCTGAATAATGCTGAGGAGTACATTCGATGCAGGTAGCTCAATGTGCAGCTGCAGTGTGAGCTGCAGGTTGAGCTTTGGCCGGCAGCACCCAGAGCCAAGAGGCCAGGGACACAACAAAGGGCACAGGGACCAGTGGCACCACCCAGGTGATCAGACCCTGAGAGAAGCAGCAGGAGCCAATATTTCAGCTGGAAGGCTCCAGAGTTTCATGCAATTAGGCAGTAAAGGTATATAAAAGCCTGGGTCATCCTTTGCTCACAGTCCCTTCTAGGAGGCACCCAGCTTGAGCTGTTGTTTTGTTGCTACACTACGATCAAACCATTTTAAGAATCCACAGGTCTGGGACTCTGTTAAGGGAAATCTTAACAGGGGTAGAGCTGGGAAGGAAACCTGGTCTGAGTGTGTGAGAGCGGTGTGTGCAGGGAGTCAAGCAGGGCACCTGTTGACTTACTGGAACTGCTCACTGCAAAGGGGCTCATGTGGTGTGAGTTCAACAGCCAGAGTGGCTCCTGCATAGTCAAACAGGAAGGTTTCCTTAACAATAAAGTAAACTAAAAAGCATCTAATTCTAGGAAAATAATTGGATGTGTAGTAAAGGGGAGTTGCATGGAAGGAATATAAATGTCTTACAAGTCTGGGGAAGGTCTTAGAGAGCAGTGGCTTGAGACATGCTAACCACTGAGTGTTGGAGGAAAAGAAGACCAGTAATGTTTTTTTTTACTTGAAGAAAGCTTAGGCTAGGAACAAACTGGGTTACTTGCTGGCTTTTTTCCAGAGCAGCAAGTCTCAAGTGAGCAATCTGACGCAGAGTGAAAATGGAAGTGCTCTGCTTTACTCAGAAAGAAGGATGAAACAGAAAATGCCCAAGATGTCTCTCCTGGTTGTTTGCAGGTTGTCTTCCTGCACACTGACCTGTGTTGGCATATCCTCCTGCTTACACACTGTCTGGCTGGAACTTGCAGACCAGGAAAAATTAGTGGTAATGACCCCAGGATCTAGCAAACAAGATACATTGTGTAGGGGGATTTTAACTATATGCTGAAATCCTGGCTTTGGCACACCTGCTACTGATTTTACTGGAACAGCTAAGACTTCTAGGGCCCCTCTGTAGTTAAATCTATGATTCTCTGACTTGATACCTCTAAATAGCCTGTAATCTACCACATACAGTAGTTTTGAGTTGTCATTCAAAATCTTTTCCAAGTTGGCCTGCTTTCAGTTCAGCATAAATGCCACATGGAATAATTCAGCTGAACTAAGTCTTCTTTTTAGAGTTGAGTTAGTTTTTAGAACATACAATTTGGTTTAATAAATAGTTAACTTGGACATGAAACTGGACATTCACTCATAATATTCTTTTCAAACCTTTGGCCAGAGAGGTTCACAAGACCAAGTCCAGCAGAACAAAGTTACATTTGTAGTTTGGCTGTTGAAAGAGAAGACTCATGTTTTTTCTACTGAACAACACAAAATTGGATGACTCAAACGGTATGAAAAGCCAGTGAATATCTAAAACCTCTTAGTGCTTTCCTTAGAGCTTGTTTTATTATTTGATAGAATTTTAAAATTTTTTGTATGTTTAATTAATTGTAATAAAAGCATTTCAAGTATGTTCCAGTTCATGATATAATGTCCTGTAACAATTCTTTGGGTCACTTCCTTTTAATTTTGTTGTTTTCTTTGATTTTGTTATTGTTGTTGTTTCTAACAGAACAGACTTCCAAAGCTCACATGTGCCACAAAGTTTCGCATAATGGCTTAAAATTCTTCATACCTAGACACCAAAGCAATTGCTGTAAAATCCGATTGACCTAAAATCTCTTGGGCAAAGAGCAAAGACTAGTTAAATAGCAGGTCAGCAACAGAAATGGGGAATCCATACATCAGCTCTGACTTCTCCCAGAGAGTATCTGCAAGGTTTGTATTTTCTGTTCTGTGTGGAAGGCAAACCCCTGAGGTTGAGGGGTAGGAGGGAAGATTAAATATCGCAGAAAGATAGGCAGCACTGCTTCTGCCTCTGCTGGTTTTGTGTAAGGACAGTGAGGTCATCACGGGAGTGGAAGACATTCAAGGGTTTATGGTAATGCTGTCTGAAGGTTATTGCAGGCTGGAGCTTGCAGCATGAGTATTTGAGGCTGTCATTCTTCTTACTGGGTCTGATTTTGTCTCTCTCCGAAGACTGCCAGGAGGTGAGAAATACATTAGATCCATTGTTTGTAAGGAAGACGTTTACTGAAATGTTGTCTTGGTTTTAGGATCAGACTGCAAAGATGTCCAATGGTTTTCTTGGGCAATCATGCATTGTGCTAAATTGGGATGAAAGAAAATTACCCTGAGTTCTTGCAGTGAAGATGGAAGCAAATAGAAGGACCAATGCTTCTCATGTTGCAGTCATGAGCATCCCAGTTCTCATGACTTCCAGCTTTTAGGGTTTTTCATTAAATTACTTCACAGCAGTTGAGGAACTATGTGAAAGTCCTTTGTCCTGTCTGTGTTACTGGGAAAATCCATTTACAAGAAGCTTGGTCTAATTTCAGATTCCTTCTGGAGTGTTCTTTGAGGTTATTCACCAGTGTCCTAGAAGTTCAGGGATCATATCATGGTGTTCAATTCCTTTCTGATGTCACTATTGTGCCTCTAAACATATTTCATTCTTTCTGATCCTATCAAGAAGTTACAAATACTTTGAATTCCCAAAGGGCAGCTTTCAGCTCATTACAGCAAATAAAGTCTTAACATACAGGAGTAGACTTCAGTGTTGTGGTAATCCTCCATGAAGGCTTGGTTGATCACTGAAGTTGCAGCAATCACATAGGATTGCTGCAAACACAGGATTCCTGCAATCAGTCTCAAACTGGGCTAGGACAGGGATGAGGAGGAGGCAATAAACTGGAGCTGTCAGCCTGAGGACCCAGAGCTTCTTTGGTCATCCCAAAGAAGTGTCTGCATATGTCCTCCTGCTTTTTCTGACCGCCTGCAGTATAATGAAAAGGTCTGGTGAGGTGTGAGGGTTGCTCTGGAGTGCTGTGTCCCCATAAACAGTACCTAAGGGTACATCATTTAACATATTGTATTCTACAGAGCATGATATGGATTTATATATTCAAATAAATTCAGCACTTGGTAAAAGTGTTCCGCTCCATGAAGTCATCTGTGAACAACTTTGGGAACTGATGAGGTGGTAGCTTGCAGATTATAGCCTTCAGCTGGTACTGAGTACAGGAAAATAAATTCAGTGGCTCACAAAGTTCATGCTCAGTTTTCATTGTCAGTCCTTGTTTTAAGCTGTTCGAATTGTCACTGTGCAACAGAAGTATAAGTCTGAAAAGAGAATATAACATCTCTGAGAAGACCTCTTTAATTAGATTATAGTATCATAGTATGTTAAGGGATTTGGATGGACCTTAGAGACTATCTAGTCCCAAACCTTCATGTTATGGGCAGGGACCCCTCCCACTAGACCAGGTTGCTCAAGGGTCTATCCTGCCTGGCTCTGAACACTGCCACAGTTGGTGCAGCCTCAACCTCCCTGGACAACTTGTTCTAGTGTCTTACCACCCTCACAGTAAAAAACTCTTCCTAATATCATAGAATCATGGAATCAACCTGGTTGGAAGGGACCTCAAAGATCACCGAGTCCAACCCTATCGCTGTTACTAGATCATGGCACTAAGTACCACATCCAGTCTGGTCTTGAAAACTTACAGGGATGGTGAATCCACCACCTCCCCAGGCAGCCCACTCCAATGCCTGACTACTCCCTCTGCAAAAAATCTCTTCCTAATCTAAATTTCCCCTTTTTTGGTTTATACCCATTACTCCTTGTCCTGTCACTATAATTCCTAAGGAAGAGTCCCTCTCTGGCTTTCCTGTAGCCCCTTCAGATACCAGGAAGTTGCTGTGTGGTCCCCAAGAAACCTTCTCTTCTCCAGGCCGAACAGCCCCAACTTTCTCAGTCTGTCTTTGTAGGGAAGGTGCCCCAGTCCTCTCCTCCTTGGCCCTCCTCTGGACTTGCTCCAACAGTTCCATGTCCTTCTTATGCTGATGACACCAGAACTGCACACAGTACTCCAGGTGGGGCTTCACAAGAGCAGAGTAGAGGGGGAGAATCACCTCCTTCAACCTACTGACCACAGTCCTTTTGGTGCAGCCCAGGATTCAGCTGGCTTTCTGGGCTGTGAGTGCACACTGCTGCTCCTGGTGAGTTTTTCACCAACCATCACCCCCCAAGTCATTCTCTGGAGGGGGAGAATCACCTCCTTCAACCTACTGACCACAGTCCTTTTGGTGCAGCCCAGGATTCAGCTGGCTTTCTGGGCTGTGAGTGCACACTGCTGCTCCTGGTGAGTTTTTCACCAACCATCACCCCCCAAGTCATTCTCTGCAGGGCTACTCTCAATGACTTCTCTGCCCAGTCTATAGGTGTACCTTGGGATTGCCATGACCCTGGTGTAGGACCTTATGAAGATGATTGTGCATTCTCTAAAGGAAATTATGTGGTCAGCATATTTAATAAATATACTATCATTTTTTTCTGTTCTTAGCACTGATTTACTTGTATGTCTTTCTATAAATCAGTCTTCGCATAATAGGAGCAATGTTTATTGAACTTCAGTTAGAGCAGCAAAACAGATTTGCGTTCTGCCATCTACTGGTTAAACGGCGTTTAGCGAAGGCTCTGCGCTATTCACTACCAATAAGAGGACATTGACTTGGCAGCTCAGATCCTGATCTTACTCCCGTGCAGAACCTCACACAGGTGTACTATCAAGCAACAGTACAGTTCTCTTGCAGAATAAAAGTACTTGTTTGACTCTGCCACATAAACTGAATTTAAAAAAGGGACTTGAGGATGGGATTACATACCCAAAATTAAACCATAATTTGAGTCTGAGACAAGTGAAACTGTCAGCACTGTGCCTATGACACCAGACTGCTTAACACTTTTGAGGAATTTCTTCCAAAGTGGATAATCTCCAATCAGTTTATAGTTGCTGTACTGAGCATCAGAAGGAAAAACTGTTTACACCATATAAGTGGAAGGACTGTTCTTGTCCTTGTTGAGAGTAATGATACAAAAAATTGCAGTAAATGCAGAAGTGTGCTGACCACCAGTGTACTTCTCTGCATAGCTGGAAAGTGTAGAGGACTTTAATCTGGACTAGATTCCTCCGAATGCTCATACAAATCCAAGCCATATTCAAAAAGTTCTTTATACTTTTAACATATAGGCAATGTACAATACCCTTGCACACAGTTAGCCTGGACCTGTGCTGTTCATAGTTTGTACTGCAGTTGCAATAACTCTCTCTAACTGAGCTCAAGACTCTGACAGAAAATGTTACTCATCTGATACAGCTGAAAAAGGATGAAGCAAGGAGTAAACTAATGCAGAAAGATGGTAGAAGAAACAATGTATGGAGCCCAGGCTGTCATACTATCTGTCATGTGGCCACTCTAAGGTACCTGTTTTCACTGCTGCTTTACCTGCCTAAAGAACTTGCACACAGACACTAACACCTACCTAAGGGGCATCTGTTTCCTACTACACGCTTGCCACATGCATGTGGTGACTGGTAAACGTAACAGCCATGTCCTTCTATTCCCTGTACTGACTAGTAACTATTTGTAGTTGCCCTGACTTCCAGAACTTGGTTTACCCACTTCTCATGGGATCTATTCCAGTGGGTTCTCTCACTTCTAAGAAGTGGTTTGATGGTGAATTAATTTCTTTTTGTAACTCACAGTTCAGGAGTTCAGTCACTTAAATAGTAGGAATATTTCTTACATGAACTGGAAGGAGAAACAATAACACTGTCTACACTTTAATTCACGTTTTTGCTGCAATGCAGATACAAATTCACATTCAAAATTCTTGACTTGATAATGATGTGTGCATACTGGCAAACTCTGGATTATGACTCACTGGTGTTTCAGAACAACTTACAAGAGCTGCATAATTGTGCAAATTTAGCCAAAGGGATGTGCTGTTTCCACAACTGAGTAAAAGCATACAAACTTGAAAAATCCTGCGCCTTTTCCCCTTAAGAAACAGTAATTTTCATGCATCAGTTACTGCCAAAGCCAGGGAGAAGAAGGAACCTTTGTGACCTACCTTTAGCAAAGCAGCTGAAATCAGTGAAGTCTCTTGTGTTAAACACTGTATTAACCCAGGTTGGTGAAGGCCTAGATACTTCATTATATGTGTCTTTCTTCAGCTCTGTACTAGCCATAAATGAAGGAAAAGTCTCATAGTAATTAATTCAACAAATACTTACGATTTTTGCACTGGCTGAAAACTCAAATTCTGGAGTTCAACTTGGAAAGACCCACACTGCTGTAGTTGCTTGGCTTTTAATGGAGCTATTGTGACTTGCACCAGCCAAGGCATACTGTCACTTTTCACTTTCATAGACTTCTCAAACAACACTTTAACCTTCAGTGAGGGACCTATTGTGCAAAATGATGTACAAAACTTACTGTAAACCTCTGAGCACCTGGGCTCGAGGACAGTGTTCTTCTTCCTGTATTTCTGGTTGCTAATTTCTGAGGGGAAAAAAAATCTGGATGTATGTTACAAACTTAGCAAAGGTTCTGCATTAATATATGTCCTCTGGAGCCCCTGTGCATTGTACTTAAATGGAGCAGTTAAAGTCTTGCTCTAATAACAAATAAAATCTACTACTTTCATAGTGAAAAACACAAGCAGCAGGGCGTATTTCACTTCCCTAAGGTGTCATTCATCTCTGTGCTGACACCTGGGGCTGACATTAATTTCAGTACTTATTTAGGTATCATTTGCCAAATACCATTTTTATCCATATACAACTCATTCATTCATAATAGAAGGTTGTGTCAAACATTTTTTTCCAGAACTGAGAGAAAAGTGTAGCCAGGTTGAGTGTAAAAGCTACGAGCAGAGGCTCACTGTTCTTTTCTGCTTTCTACTTGTATGGAGTCAAAGGACAAGAGACTATCCAGAAATAAATCTTACTGATCTCTCTAAAACATGGGGGGGGGGGGGGGGGGGTTAGAGAAACTTGTTTTCAACCTGAAATTCTTAATTTCCCAGTATTTTTTTCTCTCCTGTGATTACCCATTTACATATTAATGGCAGAAGAACTTCTGATATAATAATTTCTTCAGAGTATGAAAGTTGGAACATTCTTCTCTCGCCAACTCCTTGACACCCATATCTAAAGCAAACACTTAATCATAGCTGCAAAAAAGCAAAACCTGGCACATTGCAAAAAACAACAGAGAGCTCTTGGAAAGAGGGACGTATTTTATACTGCCCATACATGCATGTTTTGCTCAAAGAGCATGAAAGACGCAGAGAAAAACAGTAGAAAGTCCTTTGCTGCACTCTAATGGTAGGCTGTTTGTCCACAATATTTTGCTTATCTTTATGCCTGAACACGGCTAACTGTTCTGAACTACTTTCCGACGAAAAATTGGATATTGCCTATTTTTCAAAAAATGTTTGTACTAGTAGTTTGCCTTTTGCTTTCTCAGTTTTCCTGCAGAAAGTTAACATGCAGTAAAGATTTAAGAATATTCCACTTTGTTTCCTCCAAAACTTCCTGACTAGACCAGATCATTTATGACATGGCACAGTCAAGATGAATGTTTCCCTGATGTATTTTCCTGTCTCTTGACAGGAGAGTGCAGAGAGTAAAAGCATCATGAAGGATATACTCTGACCCCTAGTGCAAATGAAAGCATGGAGCTAAATGACATCTCACATCAAGCACTGCCATACTACTTATGTTTAAAATGTTTGTCCCTTTGGAAGTAGTTAAAATCTTTCCATACAACTAAGCCTTCTCTAAAATCTAGTCCAGTGGTTGCACTAGCTGACAGAACACACACTGAACATGAGGATAACACAGCAAAGAATACAGAGGTTGGTGGGTTTTTTTAGCACAATGTTTAGATGCCATGAGAGTGGATAATCCTCTACTACTGCTCTGTGTGCAAATAGAACCTCCATTGTTAATTTCTTTTTCAGTGAACAGACTGCCTCATTCACCACAGACCTTAATCAGAAGCTGTGACTGTGCCAAGAGAAAGCTACCCAATGGGACTTACTATGAAATGTTAATTTGAATGTTACCAGGCTCTCAGTGCTTCATTTGCATCAGTGAAATCTCATTCACATTTTTTTTCTAATGCAGTTCAGTTCTCCAGCGCTTTGACTTCCCTGATGCCAGTGGTCTGTGGTGGGAATCTGCATGGTTTATGGCTGTTCTGTCACATAACCAGCTCACAGGTGGGTCCCTGGGTTTGGGCTGTGCAGAAGAGCTCTCAGCTTCTCTCCCAGGAGATGCTTCCAGTCCCATTACAGTTTTGATGCTGGAATAGCTGGTGTTGGTGCGTTACAGCTGTAACTTAGCTGTGAAACACATTTTCAAGCTGGATGCTCATTTCCTCTGACCCCTGGGGAATTTAAGAACATCAGCCTCTGCAGGAAAAAGGGTCCCTGATACATTGCCTTCCCTGCCTGATCCTCTGAGATGCTACACTGCTGCCTGAGCTGTTTTCTACCCTGCACACCTAAAGGTTTTTATTTTACATCCATGACTGCACAATAGCATGCCTCTTAGCACCAGCCCAAATGACGCTCCAGAAGAAGATGGAGGGCCCTGCAGGTGCAAGGTTATATGGAGTGCCTGGTGCCTCTTCCCAGGGCTGCAGTGATGCTGGCCTCCCCCA
>NW_008679647.1:9618-10296 GCF_000695815.1 Acanthisitta chloris | reverse complement strand
ATCAGAGAGGATGAGCAAGAGAGCAACAGGATCTCTCAAGGAGACACTTGTGGGCAGGTAAGTGCTGGAGCCCTGTGCTGCAGTGATGGGTGCATCCACTCCAACTGAGTGAACAGCACTTTGGTTCAGGCATCACTGACCGACAGGCCTGACTGAAATCAGCCCTGCTGTGCAGACCTAGAGAACTGTGCTAGGCCATTATCTTCTCAGGAACCAAGAAGTCTAGGTCACAACTTATCAGGAGCTGGGACTAGATAAAACTAAAACTGCTGTGGGTGCACTCCTGTGCCAAGGCAGGTTGAGTCAATCACATTACACTATGAACATCTGTAGCATCACCCTAAGCCCATTGACCTCTCCTGTACAGCAAGAGCTGCTGTCTTTTAATTACATTACTATTTGATTATCATTCAATCATTGGTTAATTATAATTTTAGAATCAATTAAGCATCACTAAAACCTTTTAATTTCACAGTGATGACTTGTCTTAAGAATTCATCTGCAACAGTTGATTAGGAGGTGAAACAGCTAAAGCCTCCCAAGGTGGGAAGGTTGGAAGCTTGCAATTCCTGGCAGCAGGAGAATGATCTCCTTTTGCTCATGGGGATGTGGACTGAGGGTATTAAGGTGCAACACTCTATTAACAGGTAAACAGGAACAAGCGCAGTTAGGAAAGGC
>NW_008679647.1:7192-9574 GCF_000695815.1 Acanthisitta chloris | reverse complement strand
GGCTGTTGACTCTGCTGTTGCTGACCAGGTTTACTGTCTCAGAAGGTCTGCTGCTTGCCAGGGCCCTTGATATGAGATGCTTATATAAAGCCCTTAGACCATCACCTCCTGTCATCCATGTGGGCACCAGTGACACACCCGAAGCAGCATTTCATGTGTGACCATGTCGCTCTGGAGTCTGACACAGGTGGTCTTTCCTTATATTCTTGCTGGTGAGGGAGTATATCTATCCTGTGGTCTGATGGGTTCTATCAAACATAAAGGGAAATAAGGCTTTACATATATATATGAAAAAATGTGTATGTATATATAAATGGTGTTTTGTTTACTGGGTTTCTGATACATAATTGGACTGTAGAATCAGAAGCTGCAATGTGGTTATAACAACATCAGACTTCTGTCACACGGACATTTTATTTTCACTGTGCACAACCCTTACCAAATCTTAACAGAAATATGTTATTCCATATGTGGGTGTTTCTGCATATTTTGCAGTTCAGAATGCACAGAGTAAGCTACTGTATTCATGAGAATTGCTTACGTGTTTCCTAGGTCCAGACACAAAACATGAGTAAATGAATTAAACTAACAACTTTTTACAATAAGTAAATCAAACCCTAGCTGATTTTCGGTTTGTTTGGTTGTTTTGTTTTTCCCAGAGAAGTGATTGCTTAACTCTGAGAAAATCTCTTATGTTCTTTGTCCAGAAGTTATTTGTACTAAAATAGCTGGAAACAAGCTATTAAGTGTTAAAATCACTGTATTTGAAGCACAAACGTCTTGCCTGTCATATCATCATATTTTCTAGCTGACTGGATGAAAAACTTCAGCCTCTTAACTTTGCTATGTTGTTTTACTTTGAGCCCTGAAATGGCTTACTATTTACAAGTCTCAGTTATGTTACCAGAACCAGAGAAGCTCCTGAGATAGGAAGAAGTGTAAATGCTAAAATATTGCATGAACTCTGCAGTTAAGTCTGGCTATCACAAATGTTTCTAACTTTCTGTTAAACACTACTGCTAACTTACAATGATTTTGATAAAATCTAAATGTATTATTTGATGTGATCTCTGTCTTTTTTTTTTCCTCACAGGAGATGGATGAGTTTAAACTGAAGCATTTTCTTCTCATCGAAGTCTCTGTGCTCATGTGCAAAATGGGTATATATTTGATATATAAACATTAATATATAGTCTATATACATAGTATAAAATTTATTTTCTGGGGTTCAAGAGGATAGTAATTTTAATTCCTCTCTTTTTTTTTTTTTTTAGATTGTGCAATCTAACTTGCTCTTTATTACAACCTTCATCTGAAAAGGTATAATCTCTTAGTCTGGTTAAATAAAAAATCAAATAAAATGTTGAAAGGCATACCAGCTATCTTACTGCATAACTTGGAACTGAGTCAGAACTTTGTGTTCTTTTTCCATATCAGAGATTTTGCTCCTTGTACTCAGGGGCTTGTTGATGCTTTTAACTAAGAAGTCTGCACTTCATTTGTTTCTCGTGTGATCAGAACATTTGTTTTAAAGACCTTTTTGTTTAGGAAGGAAGCCGTAGAGCTACTATGACGCAAAAATAAAACTAATTATATGCTAGGAACTTACTAATAGTTTTTTTGTAGTGTAGGTATAAGAAGTTGAATTTCTCTTGTTTTCCATTGCAGGACAAAGGCTACACAAATGTGATCCAATGTTTTACTGGTCTCTTGAGTTGTGAGATTTTTTTGAAAAAAGAAAAAGAGGTGTCACATTTAAATGAACATCAGGATTTGCTTTTGGTTCAGACCGCCAACTTGGAGAGGTGAAAAAGCTACAAATCTGAAACTTCTTTTTCCTAGGAAGCTGATACTTCATGAGCCATTTCTGCCACATTATTCCTCAATTTCCAAATACTGAAGTGATAGTTTAAACCAAGCCAAACCAAACTTCCATAGCCATTACTTCCTGCTGGCTGGCAACAGTAGGCCACATTAAAAGCCCTGCATTCTAAATTCTGTGTTCTTAGAAGCCACACTTTATTTTAAACTTTCCTTTTTGACCTCCACATACTATTTGTGTCATTCCTCTCTTCCAATGCCTAGTAGTCTTGAAGGAAAGTGGTCTTCTTCTCCTCTACTCTGCTCTCATGAGACCCCACCTGGAATACTGCGTGCAGTTGCCCTCAGCATAAGAAGGACATGGAACTGTTGGAGCAAGTCCAGAGAAGGCCACAAAGTTGATAAGAGGGCTGGAGCATCTGACCTATGAAGACAGGCTAAGGAAGTTGGAGTTGTTCAGCCTGGAGAAGAGAAGACTGCGTGACGACCACATAGCAACTTTTCAGTATCTGAAAGGGCCTATAAGGGAGCTGGAGAGGGACTCTCTACTTTGCAATGGTA
>NW_008679647.1:1619-7099 GCF_000695815.1 Acanthisitta chloris | reverse complement strand
GCGGCTGCCCTGACCCTGGCAGTGTTCAAGACCAGGCTGGATGAGGCCTTGAGCAACCTGATCTAGTGAGGAGGTGTCCCTGCCCATGGTGGGGTGTGGTGAGACTAGGTGATCTATAAGGTCCATTCCAATCCCTAAAATCCTATAATTCTATGAAATTCAGATAATAGAAGTCAGCAATACAGAAGATCCAGCTGAGCTAGAAAGGCTTTTGCTCACAGCTCAGTCATGAGATAGCATACCATTGGATTTCATACCTCACCAACACGTAAAGAACACATTTTATAGAAACAGAAATTTAGCAAGACAACTTGGCATTTTGGAAGCTAACAACTCCCACAACTTTTGTGAGTCGATGCACAGAAGGTGTTTGGGGGACTCAAAGAAGCCAGGAAATTGGAAGGCCAGGAGAGTCCATTATTTCAAGAAGCTCCTTCTACCTGTTTTAAGCTGCCACATTTGGTCGCAATGCTTCAGTAAGAGCTGCAGTCAAAAGAAGGAGTGCTAGTCTTGGCTCTTCACTGTCAAACCTGTCTCATAGGACCACAGAGCTGCAGAGGCTGGCAGCCCTCTGTGGGATCATCTATCCCCCCTGCCACTCAAAGAAGGACCACCTAGAACAGGTGACTCAGGGTAACGTCCAGTTGGATTTTGATTCTCTCCAAGTATGGAGAGTCCATAGCCTCGCTGGACAGTCTGTGCCACTGTTTAACAACACTTACAGTAATAAATTCTTCTTCTTAGATATAAGCTGAATTTCTTCTATTTCAGTTTGTGCCCATTGCCTGGCACCACTGAAAACAGCACAGCTCCATCTGCTTTCCACCCACTACTCCTGTATTTATACATCCTTATAAAATCCTTCTTGTACCTGGATCTGACATGATCGTTTATTGTCAGTTTTTTGCAGCTTGCTTACAAATAAATTTCGTCATGAAAGAGTTGAGTAACTGGATTTAATCACACTGAGTATCAATAAAACTCTGATAATGTGTTCCTTAAAGGGTAAAAAGATGATGTGGTATTGACAGCCCATAAAACTCATTTAATCATGTACATAAATTGTGGAAAATGCATCAGGACTTGCATTGCTCTGTTGTATCAAAGGCTTTCTATCTGTCACAGTATGTTCTCTCCCTAGATGTAGAGAGTACAAGACAGTTACAAAAGGTTCAGAAGATCCAAGGTGTAAATCTTTCTTGATTCAGCAAATACACCTCTACCAAGACAAGAAACCTGTAAAATGACAGTTTTTCTGTGTTGCCTACCCTGGAGTTGTATTACTTGAGTTTCATTAGGTTAGAGCATCCAGAGTACTGCAAAATGTTTATCTAGGTGTAAAACCAAGTAAATTATCTTTTCAGAGGCCTTACATTTTTACCCTTTTACTAATCTTGCCTTACTAATCCTGTCAAAGCATAGAAAATGAATTTTTGCCTATATTCATCTGTGAGTCACGTCTGTATTTAAAAATTTTTTAAAAAAGTTTGTCTAAGAACTGGTAGTTTGTTCCTGTTTGTTCCATCTTTCAGTTACCAGACATTCCCGTTTGAACAAAGTCACCCCTCATATTTACTGCTTCTTCGAGGTTTAAACAAAGTCCCCCCCCCATATTTACTGCATCTTCAAGGTTTATGCAGATCTTTTGAAACAATCCATTGAGACATGATGAATATCTCATAATTTTACATGCCTATATCTCTATATATTTGCATCTCAAGCCTGCAAGAGCACTGAAAAATATTTAACAAAGGCATTCCTATGATTTTTTGTCAACTCCAGATTTTAGGATTAAAGGATAAAGGCAGAAATTATTTCTTCACCTATTTAGGGGTATCTGTAGTCTGTGCTAGAGTAAAGGGAATGTTGGTTGTGAATCAAAGCCTTGCTGGAATTGCACAAAATCTTCTAAACTGGAAATGCTCCAGGGTATTTATCCATGAGAATACATGATTCTTTAGAATTAATCAAGGTGTTTTTTCCCCATAATCTGCATAATGTCCCCAAAACTGCTGATTACACTGGGTTATCTGTAACAAGTTCCAAAGCAGACCTGAATACCAAGTTGACTATTGATGGCAGTTTCTGGAGGATGACTCCATCCCCATATAGCCTGACCCAGCCAACCTAGCACATCTTTAACACAGTAAGCTTTCAACCAAGAACACCTTGCTGCTTAAAACAGAGAATTCTGTCCCAGCAGAACTGTAGAAGACAAACATACATATGATCAAGTTTCACAAGGTCCTTTCCAATTCAAACTTTTTAATGATTCTGTGATCACTAGGACTGTGATTAAAACTGTGACCCTGACCAGTAAAGGTCCTTTTGCATGCTTTGCTATGATTCAGCTATCTTGACCTGTTTCTTTAGTCTGTCTGGTTTTCTGGTTTTACACTTAAAGAACGGCTTTTCTTTCTTTTATTCCTTTTAGCTGCAAACATTCCCATCACTGGGACAGCGCATACAGTTATGCTAGTTGCACATAACTCTTTGGCTGATGCAAACTGCGGTTTCTTCTTTAAAAATACTTTATCACTTTTTTATAAAGATCAGGATATGGCCTTCTTATAAAGAACACCTTGATAGAAAAAATAAGAAAAAAAAGAAAAAAGGAAAGAAAAAAAGAAGGTTGGAATTGCTTCCAGCTATCTTACTCTATTTTTGGTTCAGTATCCTGAGTGCAGACATAACAGCAGTAAAACCCTTGCAGTTAAGATGACCATCTCTGAGCCAGCAACTCAAATGCCTCTAGTGGGCTATCACATTTATGAATGTGACAGCTCTGGTAATAATTCTTTAGCTCACTTTTTCCTACTGTCTAGGACAGCAGGCCTGCTGTACATGTGAAATGGAAAGGATTTCTAGCCTTCAATTGCTGCCATACTCTGCAGCTGCTGGCAGCAGAGGTGGTGGCAGACTTGGCTGAAGACAACCATACGATGGTTTAGGTTCTTTTACCTGGTTATACTGGTTGCTCAGAGATAAGAAGGGAAGTTAAAGCACAACAAGTATAGTTCACACATGTCTATGTGTTACCGCATATAAATATGTATCTAGGGAGTCAGTTGCTTAAATTTTGTCAAAATCTCATACCTCATTTACAAATAAACAATAAAAACTACAATTCCAAAGGTAACTTCTATCAAGGGAATCCTATGACTACCTGCCCTGCCAGGTAATGCAGTAATATATCTGAGTTAATTGAATGCATTTTCACATTTTCTGTGAAAAGATGTATTGACTACTTCCTCAGGCTTTTGAAACAGCCAAATTCTTATGGCCTTATAAAGTAGTTCAGTATATTTCCCCAGTCATAGCAAAGATTTGTGCACAAGCTTCAGCTTTCCAAATCTTGGGCTCTTAGGAAGGGAAGAACTATTAGAGCAATAAAAAAGAAAGACATTTCAAGAGGACAGTTTATGTTGAAAAGAATATTAGAGCAGAGGGGAGACAGTGATAATCCCTTCTCTCAGCCTACTAGCTGTGCTCCTAAACAGTGCAAGGTGCTGTTGATCCTGGTGGTTGTCAGTGTGCACAGCTCGCTCATTGTCAACTAAGACACCCAGGACCTTTTCCACAGTGCTACCTCCTGGCCTGTCTGCTCATTTGATGGTCAAAGATAAACAGTGTTGACAAACTGGTAACAACTGATGAGGAGAAGGCTGAGGAAGTCAACAATTTTTTTTGCCCCAGACTTCAATGGCAACCTCTCTTCCCACACCTCTCAAGTGGATGGACAGCAGGATGAGGACTGGGGGAGCAAAGTCCCTCCCACTATAAGGAAAGATTGGGTTCATGACCACCTGTGAACCTAAATGTGCATAAGTCTATGGAACCCAGTGAAACAGCCAGCACAGCTTTACCATGGACAAGTTCTGCCTGACCAACCCAGTGGCCTTCTGTGACGAAGTGATTCCTTCAGTGGACAAAGGAAGGACTGGAGATGACATTTATCTGGACTTCTGTAAAGCCTTTGACAAGGTCCCCCACATCATCCTTCTCTCAGAATTGGTGAGATGGATTTTGATGAGTAAGCTGTTAGATGGATAAGAAATTGGTCGTGTTCAACACGAAATTGGTAGTGGTCAACAGCTCCAAGTCTCAATGCTCATCAGTGACAAGTGGTGCCCCTCAGGAGTCTGGATTGGGAAGTTATTTCATATTTTTATTAATGACATAGACATAGAGATCGAGTGCACCAGGAGTAAATTTGCAGACAACACCAAGCTGAGTGGTGTTGTTGACAGACCTGAAGGATGGGATGCCATCATGCATAACGGTTACTTGGGAAGACAAACACCATCATGCCAAACATCCCCCCCTTTTCTCCTTCTTCCCCGCACTTTATATACTGATTGTGTCATATGGTATGGAATATCGCTTTAGTCAGTTAGGGACACCTGTCCCAGCTGTGTCTCCTCCCAGTCTGCCATGCACCCCCAACTTCCTTGCCAGAGTGGCAGGATGGGAAGTAGAAAAGGCCTTGGCTCTGTGTAAGCTCTGCTCAGCAATAAACAACACACAACTGTATTATCAACCCTGTGTTCAGCACAAACCCAAAACACGGCCCTGTACTAGCCAGTGTGAAGAAAGTTAATTCTACCCTGGACCAAACCAGCACAGAAACCCTGCTAAGAAGGACTTGGAGGTGCTCGTGGATAAGAGGCTGACAAGACACAGCAATGTGTGCTTGCAGCCCAGGAACCATACGGCATCCTGGACTGCATCAAATGTGGAGTGGCCCACAGGGCAATGGGGGGTGATTCTGCTCCTCTACTCAGCTCTCGTGAAACCTGACCTGGAGTACTGCACTCACCTCCGGGGTTCCCAGCACAGGAAGGACATTGGCCTGTTGGAGCAAGTCCAAAGGAGGGCCGCCAAGATGATTAGAAGAATGGAGCACCCCACCTACGAAGAAAGGCCAAGAGAACTGGGATTGTCCAACCTGGGGAAGACAAGGCTTCAGTGTGACCTAACTGTGGCCTTCCAGTACCTGAAGGAGCTAGGAGATGGACTTTCTAGAAGGGCATATAGAGATAGAA
Organism: Acanthisitta chloris; assembly: GCF_000695815.1. Classification (NCBI taxonomy): domain Eukaryota; kingdom Metazoa; phylum Chordata; class Aves; order Passeriformes; family Acanthisittidae; genus Acanthisitta; species Acanthisitta chloris. The sequence continues at coordinate 2,054 of NW_008679647.1, read as the reverse complement.
CAAGGGGGAATGGCTTTGAACTGAAAGACAGTAGGTTTAGATAAGATATAGGGAAGAAATTCTTTACTGAGAGGGTGAGGCACTGGAACAGGTCATCCAGAGAAGTTGTGGATACCCCATCCCTGGAAGAGTTCACTGTCAGGTTGGATGGGGCTCTGAGCAACCTGCTCTAGTGAGAGGTGTCCCTGTTCATGGCGAGTTGGAACATGGGGCGTTGGAACAGGATGATCTTTAAGGTCCCTTCCAACATAAACCGTCCTATAATTAACTTCTCCATCCCGTTCAGGTCCCTCTGGATGGCAGTGCAATGACTACTCCCCTGGCTTGGTGTCATGTGTAAACCTGATAATACTGCTCTCTATCACCTTCTTCATGTTCTTGATAAAGGTACTCAATGCAACAGGTTCCAGCAGAGACCCCGGTAGTACTTCTTAC
>NW_008679647.1:0-1581 GCF_000695815.1 Acanthisitta chloris | reverse complement strand
GCTGAACTCAAACATCCAACTAGGTTTTAACCTGTCTAGTCATCCACCCATGCTGGACCATAATGTTCCAGTTTGGTTACAAGAATATTGTGGGAGACCAAGTCATAAACCTTTCTGAAGTCAAGGTTCCACAGGCTTCCCCTCCTACACAGATCTACCCATTTGTCATGGAAAGCAATCAGGTTGGTTGAGCATCCAGTGACTGTTCCTCATCACTGTCTTCTCCTCCATGTCCCCACAAATGTGTTTCAAGAGGCCTTGTTCTATGATCTTTACAAAGACCAAAGCAAGGCTGGGTTTACAGAAAAAGGGACCTATCATTATGGGCTTTGGCTTGTTCATTGTATTCAGCAGGCACACATCTTCAAAGGAAGGGGTTTCACACCACTTCCATCTTCCGTATCCTCTTGCACATCTGGAAATCCATAAAGTTCTATAGTAGCTAGGGTATGTTTTCCAGATCATGTTTGTAGGAGCAAGTAGAAGTATTTCAAAGCCTTTGTATCTAACTGCTCACTCTTTCTTCAACCATAAAAAGTCATATTTTGCTTTCTTTGGCCTCCAAAGTTATTTCTACCATTTCTCCTTGAGAAGGTCAAACCCTCCTGATCATAAATACATTTATACTAATAACACAGAAAGGAGATGTAAAGTAAGATAAGTAGAAACTAGAAGATGCTAAGAAATTTTATAAGGATTTCACTGCTGTTTTACAGAACAACAGGATGGTTTATTACACCCTTCATCAAAATAAACCAAATATGTCAGAGCTAGGAATGAAAATTTTAACTACTCCTTTCTTGTCTCTTTAGATTTAATGAAGGTACCAGGATTTTGCTTCAGACAACTCAGCAGAGACTCTCAATACGAAACTGAGATCAAGGGCTCAGTCAGATAAGCAGAGATATGGGCAGCATACATCTATATACACAAAATCCAGAGGCTTCACCTCTTTTCTTGTCTCAGCCTACACCATGCACAATACTTTGCCTAATGTAATAACGAAGAAGCATAGACATTCCAGAGGCAGCAACATAGAAACACCCAGGCATGCAAATGTTTTCCAAACGAGCAACAAGAAGGTTAAGTGAACATAAAAGAAAAAAACAACTGTTGCAGAGGAGGCAGAATGCTAGGCAGAACCCATTTATCTTTTCTCATAAAGGCAGGGATGTTGAGTGAAGAAGACAAAACCTAAGACAAATTATTTTCTTCAACCAGCACGTCATCAGACATCACAGAATCATAGAATTTTAGGTGCTGGAATGGACCTTACAGATCATCTAGTCCCAGCCCATCCTGCCATGGGCAGGGACACCTCCCCACTAGGCCAGGACGCTCAAGGTTTCATCCAGCCTGTCTTTGAACACTGCCAGGGCTGGGGAAGCCAAAACCTCTGTGGGCAACCTGTTCCAATGTCTTATCACCTTCATAGTAAAACATTTTTTCCTAATATCTAGGTCAAATTTCCCCTCTTTCAATTTGAGTCTGTTACCCCTTGTCCTGCCACTGTAATTCCTAACCAAGAGTCCCTCTCTGGCTCTCCTGTAGCCCCTTTCAGATACTGGAAGGTTGTTATGT
>NW_008679646.1:0-3015 GCF_000695815.1 Acanthisitta chloris | reverse complement strand
CCAGGATGTAATATGCTGGCATGGCATGTGGTCAGGCTCTGGGATATTGCCCAGGGAGGTGGTGCAGTCACCATCCCTGGAGGTGTTTCAGAGGTGTCTGATGTGGCACTGCAGGATCTGGGTTAGGGTTTGGGGGTTCCAGCAGTGACAGGTTCATGGATGGACTATGACCTTAGAGGTCTCCTCCAACCTTGATGGTTCTGTGATTCTATGATAAGGTCCCTGGGACATTCTAGTCCTCCTCCAGCTCAGTGCAGGACAACGCAGAAAAGACCTTTCACTTCAGACTCTTTATTATGCCTTTGCTCACATAAAATCTCCAGGGTTTTCAGCTTATCCAGTAAAGGATTTTCAAGGAAGAAATTTTGATATGAAGTAGAAAACCACCAAACACCCCTTTAGGTATATATGGATGCCAACTGCAATAATAAAAGCAAAGACAACTTCTATTTCACAATTTCCCAGATCAGCACAAGCTCTGTCTGCGTAGTTTTCCTTACCCATTTCTCCAGGGTAGTAGAATAAATATATTTATGCTATTTTATATGTGAGATTTCCTCTGATTTGTTAAAGCCACAGAAGCCACAAAGCAAATTTTTGAATTCCTGTTTTCCTTTTCATCATAGGTCAAATGGCTCTTCAAATCCCATAGCTCTTTCTGAGGTAGTTTTGGTATGCTTGGATAGAACCAAGCACAACTAAAGGAAAACACAGTTTTCCTGAGCAGTAATAGATACTTGCTTATTCTGGAACAGCCCCATGTATTATTAAAACCATACCACTGTCATAATGAGGTAGGGTTTTTTTGAAAGGAAAAAAAAAAGACACAGACCTGTGATTGTAATTATGTTTATCTTTATGTAATATCTTGCTATCAGTACAAGTGCTGCCCTGCCATGAAGTTGCTGGGTCCCTGAAAATTTCTTAACAGGCACTAGTGAGGGATGGATGAGCCAACAAAGTTACTCACCCATGCTCCAGCCCCCACACCCCTCCATGAATCCTTTCACTATTTCTGTAACACTTTGTTTGCTATTAGGATTACGTGATTTATTTGTTCAGATGGGGAAGTCTCTTCTTGATGAGCTGCTGTGTTCAGTAAACAGCTCCCAACAACAAACAAGGATTTAAATAATCACTGTGTAATCAGTAGGCACCAGTACATCGGATCTCATCTCTTCCAAGCCAGGGAGCTGTCTGTCAAACCACAACATCCATCACACTACACATTAGATGCTTAGCTGCACCACATTCAGCCCACTCACTTTTTAAGGAGTTTCAGGGAGTTTACTGGAAAAGAGTAATAGACTTTGGAAATGCTACAAAAGAGTAATGGTAATAGAGTCAGGTCTAGCAAACATGGGGTATGAGCACATGGGCAAGGGCTGAGGGAGTTGGGTTGGTCAGCCTGGAGAAGAGGCTCAGGGGTGACCTCCTGGCTCTCTGCAACTCCTGCCAGGGCTGGAGAGAGGTGTGGGATGTGTGTCCTGCCAGGGCTGAGGGAGAGGAGAGAGGGAATGGCCTTGAGCTGAGCCAGGGCAGAGTCAGATTGGATGTGAGGAGAAATGTTTTCCCTGTTGTGGTGTTGAGGCCCTGGGATATTGCCCAGGGAGGTGGTGCAGTCACCATCCCTGGAGGGGTTTCAGAGGTGTCTGATGTGGCACTGGAGGATCTGGGTTAGGGTTTGGGGGTTCCAGCAGTGACAGGTTAATGGTGGGACTGGATGACCCTAGAGCTCTCCTCCAGCCTTGATGATCCTATGACTTTCTGGTTTCACATGGATTCTGCTGCAACATGACAGTCTAAGCAGCACCAGGAGTACCAAGGCCAGAGCACAGAGCAGTACTGACTTGCTATATCTTAGCCTGTTCTGTGCCTTTGAGGGAATATTAGACTAATCAAGTAATAGTCCAAAGAAATTCAGCCCCAATTAAATGCCTTTCTGACAACTGCATTTAGTATCATTTGGGTTTGGCAGCTACATGTTTACTTGATGCAAATACATCTGCATGTAAAATACCTGGCCCTAATTAAATTTTGACAGGAGCAATAACGGCTTCAAAACTAGGCAAAACAATCATATCAGGTAGATAATTCTGAAATCTAAAATAATCTCCTTTTGTGCTATTAAATCAACTTCCAATTTTATTTGTGTAGGCTCATTTTCCACCACTTAATATATTAACCACTTACATTTTTGAGCCCCTAAAGCACAACCAGGCATTTATATTTGAGTTTAGGCAAATACTGATTAACTTCATTTAGAACATGGTAATATTAACACGAGTCTGGAGGGTGTGTTATAACTTGGTTGTCACTGTGTCTTCTGTCTGCAGATGCCCAGAAGGAATCTGGCAAACCTCTCAAGGAGTTCAAATAATGAAAGCAACCTCTGAGCTTCAAGATGTTGTATGCACAGGTCAGCAAGAAAATCCAAGCAGTAGATGAGACACAGGTTATTTTCCAAATCCTTTCATATGAAAGGAGTCTTAGCATTAAATCTATAAAGAGGAGGTGAAGAGCAGGTAGAAGGAAAACATGTTGGATGAGATAAAGAAAAGCTTGGCTATCAATAAAGAAAAAATGGGCACTCAAAGTAATCACTCTGGAGTATAGAAAGTGATTTTTAAATTACTTATCTGATTAGTGGGAGCTAATCTGTCAAGTAGAAACAAATTCACATAATGTTCCACAAATTAAATATTCTCTTGTCATTGAAGCTGCTTTTGATTGTTGGTTGAGATTTTTTTTTCATCGGAAGGAGACAGATTATTACATTGATTTCAGCCTCCAGAATGCATTCTGTAATTACATAGTTATAACTGTCTGGCATTTTTATTTGTATGAATTTCAAAAGCATTGACATTAGTTAGAAAGAAAATCCAATCTCAAATCTGAAAGAGAATCAGCTACAGCCCTGTTCAGCAGTGTGCTGAAACACAAGCTGAAACATGTGCTTAAGTCCATCCATACTGAATAATGTGTGGAACCTATGCTGGGGCTGATACTGTTCCA
>NW_008679645.1:17825-19057 GCF_000695815.1 Acanthisitta chloris | reverse complement strand
AAAAATAAATAATGCAATTCTGCCTTTCAGAGTTACTGGTTTTCAGTATTTGTTTTTGCACAGATTGAGGGAACAATTGCAGTGTTTTGGGTGGAACAAAACAGCCTTCCAAAGGCTTTGGAGGGCTGAAAGATGCACTTTTTGTTGTTGCTGGTTTAGGATCTGAAAAGAAAAACCATTGATGGCTTTATTTGAGTACTAGTGATGGTGATGACAGTGTAGCTGGATAGATGTCACCTGTTCTGCAGCAATCTAACCCTGAAAAACAAACTGACCAGGTTTCAAACAATGCTCAGCACAGTCACCAGCCAACTCAGGAGGAAGAAGAACAAACTCTCCATCGAGGCCAGGCTAACAGGATCAAGATTCAGGATTTTTTGTCCTGCACTTGCCTGGATCTGAATCCTCCTGGTGCCTCAGTTTCCCTGTTGATAAAGTGGCAATGATGCTCCTTTCTTACTTGTTAACTCTGGAGTGCTGCCAGGCTTCCCTCATTAATATTCTAAGATGCTTGCTGAGGCTCTGGGATGAAAATACTTCAGTAAAGTATGTAAATAGTACAAAAAAATAATTTAGCCACTCAAAGTGGATTAGTTTCCTTGTTTGGGTTACAGAATTAATGCCATCAAATAAACACCATGTGCCTCTAGAGTGATGATTTTTAAAATAATGCATCTATTTTAGGAGTCTATTTAAAAGGGGGGAAAAAAAGATGTTTGTGATTAAAACCCTGAACCATTTGTGTAGTTTTTCTTTTACTTGTAATGACAAATTTCCTCCATGATCTATTATTACAATCTTAGCTCCTGAACTCATGAAACACAGTGGCTTTGTAAATTCTGTTGGGATTTTCCTTGTATACTGAGAATTATTTTTGTTTAAATATGTCATTTTGAATCTAATATATAACAAACTGAACACTGTTAAATCCTTCTGTTATTTGAGATGAATGTAAGTTGTAATAAAGCAAAATGAATAAACCCAGATTTTATGAACATTTCACTTATGCTATTTTTAGGTATCTGTTATGAACAGACATAACCCAGATTTTATGAACATTTCACTTACGCTATTTTTAGGTATCTGTTACGAACAGACAGAGCCAATGTTAATTAGGATCATAGAATGGTTTGAGCTGAAAGGGACCTAAAAGATCATCTAGTTCCAACCCTTCTGCCATGGGGAGGGACACCTTTCACTTGATCAGGTTGCTCAGAGCCCCATCCAACCTG
>NW_008679645.1:16743-17710 GCF_000695815.1 Acanthisitta chloris | reverse complement strand
GTTGAAGAGACATCTGGATCTGACACCGGAGGATATGGTTTAGGGTTTAGGGGTTACAGCAGAGTGACAGGTTAATGGTTAGACTTGATGATCTTAGAAGTCTTCTCCAAGCTTGGTGATTCTATGATTTGTTTGTCCAGTGGATGTTTCTCTTGTGTCCCTCTGGTCCATTTCCTCTCAGAGACAAGCAATCCCCAACGTGCCCATCTCTTGTCAGTGATAATTGCTGCTCACCCTGGGATACTTCATCTTTTTCTTTTATTCTGTAACCTCATTTCTGATGTGGGGGCACAGGTTTGTGTGGCTCAGCTTGCCTGAGACTCCTGGGCTTGGAGGTTCCTGCTGGCTTTGGGCCTCAGGAGCTCTGGCAGATATGGAATACAGGGTGTGGGGCCTGGGGTCCATCCATGCCCGTGCAGAATGGGAGGCATTTCCAGCCCCTGGGTTTGGGCACTGGCTGCTTTTGCCTTTGTGTCTGCCGAGATGGAGGACTTGCAGTGGCAGTCCCTAGTGCGAGAGTAGAGAGAGGATGGAGCAGATGGAGGATGCAGGCCACTTGCTCCCTCTCCAGCCTTCTGCATTCTCCACATATTTATAAAACAACTTTTGTTTTAAATTGAATTGAATTCTAAGAGAGCCATTAAAATACAGAAATGCTTCTCGCTGACCTATTACTCTGCATTCATGTCGGTAAAATTTTGGATGTGTTTCTGTAGTCCTCCCGCCAGTTCTTTGTCAGGGTGAAGGGTTTAGTTGGCTCTGTTAATCCACTCTCTAGCTGAAATTGTTCATTTAAATGGTTATAAAAATCCACTCTTTTCCAATGTGAATCCTATATTCCCAGATTCGAGTACTGCTGCCAGTGCAAAGACTTCACATTCTCTGAGTGCAATCACACTGTGTCAGTCCAAAGCCAAATTGCAAACACTTATCCACAATTCCCCTTACTCAGCTTTAAGCTAATTTT
>NW_008679645.1:15024-16720 GCF_000695815.1 Acanthisitta chloris | reverse complement strand
GAAAGATTATTAGAAGAGCATAGGAAATGGTTGATCGATTCCTTCACAAGCTGTGCTATAATTCTACATCCTCTCAAGAAGCAAAACCTTTCATTCTGTTACTTAATATGTTTTTAGCACGTGGTTCTTTGGTGTCACAGTAATTAAGAGCAATCACACCCACTGAGAGATGAAGCACAGAGCAAAAGGTGGAGTGATTGTTTAAGCTGAAGTCAACTGAACCAGGAAAAGTAAGCTCGCTGACATGAAGAAAAAAGCTTTCTTTGTGTCCTCCAGTCTTTCACAATTAGCAAAACCAAACAAATTGCAACTTTTTCTACCTGCAGTGATGGATAATGTTCAGGTCACAACAGGACGTGTTGGGTGGTGAGGGTTTTTCCTGTAGGCTTGTTAAGAACATCACTCATGGCAGGTCTGTCCTGTAGCTAAGGTATGATATGAGCAACAATTCCCTATTGTTGAGGTTCAAACATGCTGCAAACAGCTAACAAGGTTCCTTGGTGGGGGTGGGAGAGCAAAGTTGGTTGAAAACACAGGCAGAGGACAAGTCTCCTCCGGTTGCAGTTGATATCTCCTGAAAAGGAGCATTTCAGAGGCCAGTGGAGAGAGGTGCAATTACTGTCCAGCAAAATTACAATCTGAATGAGCTGCCATTTCCAGTGCTGCGCTAGGATGGCTGTGATTGCTATAGAAACTTCTGAGAGTGAGACAGAGAGGTTTTCCAGCACTGGAAATTGCGAATGGAGAAGGTTAGACTGGGTGCAAAGCCCATTCAGTCAGGCAGCTGCCAGTTGAGCCTCCTTGCCAAGTAGATTGTAGGAAATGCTGATTAAAATGTCCACTGAACGCAGCAGGCAGATTAAATTTCAGTCACAGCCTGGCTGGTTTCGGTGGGAAGATGCTCCAGCATGTGGTGCACATGGGCTCACTCCCCCCATGACCTCTCCCACGGTCCCTTGGCCCCTGCCTACAGGTCCTGCAGTGATGCTGTGGCTGTGGCAGTCTAAGGTCACAGGTGAGATGAAGTTTGTGGGGAAAGGTGGTAGCAACTGGTCTAATAAAGGGGGGAAATAGCCAGATGTCATTCCAGGTGAGGGAGCATTGTCCCTCCCCACACCAGCTTTGCCATTTATACAGGTGAGGGAGCATTGTCCCTCCCCACTCCAGCTTTGCCATTTCTCCCAGGGCAGACCCCAGTAGATGACAATTGCTGCCACATTCACCTCCCTCTGGGCTGCCACCCCCATTTTGTCCCCCCCCACCTTGCTCTCTGTGTTGGTACATAAACAGGACTGCTGTCCTTGAACATTGCCTACCAACCCCTTTCCCTCCAGCCTGCCTGCCATGGACAGCTCAAACTGTCCCCTCGCTGCAGGTGGTACAGCCAAAATCCTCTGCCAACCTGGAGACAGGACCAGCCCTGCAAGAGGTGTTGGTGCTTGGGGTTTCCCCCTCATTACCTCTTCAGCAGCTCCAACAGGCCCCTGAAATTCCCCCAGCTTTTGTTGCACTCCCAGGTGCAGCTGCAACTCCAGTAATGTTTCTCTGTTGGAGGTTGCTATCACCTCCTTTCCATACCCCCACTCCCAGTCCTTTCATCTGTGCAGAGGGAGGGTGTAATATCGTTTTGTGTTTGCTGCTGGCCTTGGTAAAACAGCTTGTGAGCCTTGTGGCAGCCGGCTGGCAACAGATCCTC
>NW_008679645.1:9677-14973 GCF_000695815.1 Acanthisitta chloris | reverse complement strand
CTTCCAGTGCCTCGGCCCCACCTATCCCCTGAAGGATCCTTGGTATTATGAGGCTTTATCACTGTCCTTGTTTCATTTCCTTCTCTCTCCTGTCTCTCCTCAGCCTCCTGTGATTTAACTCCAGGCAGTGAGCCAGAAGTCTCAGGCAGGTGAGCTCAGACACATGTGATGCTGTGACACAGTAACACAGACATTTCCCTTCTCCGCAAGTTGCATGCAGCACTGTGCCACCTCGGGCAGCCTCAGCACTGAGCTGCTCCACACCAGCTCTGCTTAGGATAGTTGCTTTTCCAGTCATGCTTGGCTTCGAGGCAAAACAATAAAACAAGTTTGTGAATCAATGGAATTTCCTATCTTCCTATGCTGCAGTTTCCAGTTGTGCTTGGGAGAAAATGTTTGCATTTAGGTACAAAAACTTACATGGTCTGCATTAATAAAAGCAGTAAGATTATCTTGCAGCATAAGGGTGAATGATGTAATAAGTCACAGCTTATCCAATCCAAGAAATGGTTGCTGTATGGAATATTTTTTTTTTCAGAAAAAAAATGCAGTTTTGGTAGCAAATGTAATTGGTATTTTGCTCTGATGGTGATTCAGTTCATTTACAATGCCTCAACACACAGCTCTTTAAAAGTCAGAGTGACTTCACCCTCTGCTCTCAGAGCACCTGAAGACAGTGCTCAAGCATCAAGACATCTGCTCAAGCCAATGCCTGTCACTGCCTGCCTAGGCTTTTTATACATGTTTGTTATTTGTTTTACCAATGGCTAACACCAGGCTGTTGCAATAGTGTGCGTGTAAGTGTGTATGTAGATATATGTGCGCACACACACACACACACACATATATATATGTGTACACTGTACATATATACATACACATCTAAGTACTCAAGGGGCTGTGAATGGGTTTTGCAGTCCTTGTGGCCTCTAAGTGCTCCCATGGCTGTAAGTTAAGGCTTGGTTAATGGATGCTAATCTGTCAAATCTTCAACAATTCAGGAAATTAGTTATCGACATAATGGAGAAATTATCTGAGTGTATCACAGCAACCCATACTTGAGGACACCTCTGTCTGCTGAGGTTGACCTTAATAATTAACAGCCTTACCCAGTGCCCCAGAGGTGCTTTATAAGGCACAAGGCTGAAGGTTAAATAGCTTCTGTGCATCAGATGTGCTCATTACACCAGTATGTCTATAATGGCTTTTCTGAAGCCACAGCAGCTTGTTAATTGATTGTTCTCATTTCACAGTCTTTCCAGGGGTCCCCTGTACCATTACAGAGCTGTGCCCTTGTCCTTGCTGGATTGCCTTTTCCTGTTCAGCCTGAGAACTAGTGTCTGCTCTCAAATGGGGACTGCCTGCCATCCCTTTGCTTGCCCTTCCCTGGTTGGCTGTACAGTGCTGCTGGGGCACTCTATTCCTCTTCCCCCAGCCCCACTCCTCCACCTCAGCTCCTCTTCTGTCAAACTCCAAGGCTGCACCGTCAGCCATCTCCTGTTTAACCATCTGCCTCCACAGTGTAGCATCCAGGCAGCCCTGCAGTTCTCCTCTGGTTGGTCTAGGGTTTATTTAGCTCAAAGTTTTCCAAAATGAGGCAGCGATGATGAATTAAAGGCCAAGTGTCTTAAGTGATTTGGTGTGGAAGAGGAATAAGGTTTGCAAGGAGAGCACGACTGGTAAACCACCAGTTCATGGGTCACAGCCAGCATGGCTTCATCAGGGGAAAGGACTGCATGTCAAACTTAATTTCCTTTTGTGGCAAATTAACTCACCTAGTTGATCAAGGGAAGCCAGTTGGTGAAACCTTTTGGGATTTCAGTAAAGCTTTTGATACAGTCTCTCACAGTATCCTTCTGGACAAAACATCCAGCACATAGCTGGTGTTTAAGAGGCATCTGGATCTGGTGCTGGAGGATATGGTTTAGAGCTTAGTGGTTCCAGCAGAGTGGCAGATTAATGGTTGCACTTGATGATCTTAGAGGTCTCCTCCAACCTTGATGATTCTGTGATTCTATAAATTACTTGGACACAGGACTTGAAGGTTGGAGATGATAGAAAATTGGGATGAGCTGTTGACTCCCTCAAAGGCAGAGAGGCCCTGCAGAGAGACCTAGATAAATTAGAGGGCTGGGAAATCACCAATCAAACGAAGTTTAACAAGGGCAAGTGTTGGATTCTGCACCTGGGATGAGGCAACCATGGATGTACCTACAGACTGGGGAATGGCACTCTGGAGAGCAGCCCTGCAGAAAGGGACCTGGGGGTCACCAATGCAAGCTGAGTAAGAGTCAGCAGTGTGCCCTGGCAGCCAGGAGGGTCAGCAGTGTCCTGGGGTGCATCAGGCAAGGCATTGCCAACTGGGCCAGGGAGGTGATTGTCCTGCTCTGTGTTGTGCTTGTGCAGCCTCACCTCGAGTACTGTGTGCAGTTTTGGGCACCACAACATAAGAGAGATATAAAGGTATTAAAGAGTGTCCAGAGGAGGGCTGCAAAGATGATGAAGGACCTTGAGGGGAAGCCACATGAGGAGTGGCTCAGGCCACTTGGTCCATTCAGCCTGAAGAAGAGGAGACTGAGTGGATACCTCATACGAAGCCACATGAGGAGTGGCTCAGGCCACTTGGTCCATTCAGCCTGAAGAAGAGGAGACTGAGTGGATACCTCATACCAGTCTACAGCTTTCTCATGAGGGGAAGCAGAGGAACAGGCACTGATCTCCTCTCTGGTGACCAGTGACAGCACCCAAGGCCTGAAGGTGTGTCAGAGTAGGTTTAGGTTGGATATTAGAAAAAAGGTTCTTCACCCAGAGGATGACTGGGCACTAGAACAGCTCCTCAGGGAAGTTGTCACAGCACCAAGCCTGGCAGAGTTCAAGGAACATTTGGACAATGCTCTCAGGCACATGTTGTGATTCTTGGGGTGTCCTGTGCAGGGCCTGGAATTGGACTTCGATGATCCTTGCAGGTCCCTTCCAACTCAGGATATCACATGACTCCATGATTCTATGACCTGCTTCTCTGATCAACTGCTACATCTGGAAACAAAACAGGAGACATTTCTCTGCTGAGAACACCTTTGCCAGCTCATTTAGAGATGAAGCCATTGAGCTGTTAATGCCACAAACTCCTGCCTATGTCCTGAGTGAGAACTGAGCTTCAAAAGCCTGAGCCCTTGAGCTGAAATCCTCCAATGTACTTGGGTACCTGTCTAGCGTGGAAGGTGGGTCCCTGAAAAGAAGGACTTGGGCTTTAGCATCTCCTGTCTTTTAAACAGAAGGATTGTTGCATTTTTGCCTTGCATATAACAGAGTAAGCAGACAGTAAACGCAGGGGAAAGTGGGTTTCAGGAAAGCTTCTCATTTCTTGGCTTAAAACAGACTCAAGTTCCCATCTTCCTATTACCCTCACTCCACAGCTCTCCAGTGGTCATGCAAGGGGGATGCACAAAGCCCAGTTGTGCTACAGGTCCTGGGGAGATTTTATTTTTTCACTTGGGCTGAGATGCTCCTGATGAAGGGAGAGGCTAGACACACTGTCAGGATTTGTGGCTCCCTCTCTTCTAACTTCAGTGAATTTACTGTCAGTGACAACAGACAAGTTCAGTGCTGTATTTCAAGTGACTCAGGGCACCACTGTTCATAATCCAGGCAAAACGGAGAGCCCGGGCTAAGGCAGGATAAACAGTAAATTAGCATGAAATGCTGACTGAGAAGAGAAAGCTAGTCCCTAATCCTGTTTGGTAGGGATACTTTTGTGTTTGGGTGCATCATACGCCATCATCTAGCTCCACCGTGCGTTGGGATCTCTCCTCTTTCCTCAGGGGAGGGAAAATAGTTTTTCTCACCCTCTCCTGCAGCAGCGTGCAAGCACTCACACTGCTCTCTCCTCATCAGAGTGTTTTACTACTGCCAAGCATCAATTTCACATCAACCACATTCATTGTTCTGCAATTTGGTGGCACTTCCAGTTGAAATGCATTCCTTGGTCTTTGCTTCTCTTCTCCAGAGCGTGCACACACTGGCCACCCTAAAGGTACAAAATTAGTAGGCTGGGACTATACAGTCCTAGATTGGCAAGAATATGTCAGGATGCCTTAGAGTAAGAGAAGGAATCATCTGGACAGACCAGGCCCCTCCAAGGCTTGCACCTGCAGGGGCTCTGCAAACACATCCACGTGCTGTGCAGTTACCCAGTGCTAAAAGGGTGGTATCAGCCTGGTGATAAAAGGGACTGTCTGCCCCAGGGCAGTGCCTTTAGCTTTCTCCTACCTGTACTTTTTAAAATTATAGAATCACAGAATGGTTTGTGTGGAAAGTGACCTCCAAGATTACCTAGTTCCAACCCCTCCTGCCATGGGCAGGGACACCTTTCACTAGAGCAGGCTGCTCAGAGCCCTGTCCAGCCTGGTCTTGCGACTTCCAGGGATGAGACATCCACAACTGCTCTGGGCAACTTGTGCCAGTGTCCAACCACCCTCATAGTAAAGAATTATTTCCTGATACCCAATCTAAACCCACCCTCTCTTAGTGTAAAGCCACTACCCCTTGTGGGACAAATGTCCTCCATGATCCATTATTACAACCTTAGCTCCTGAGCTCGTGAAACACAGTGGCTTTGTAAATTCTGTTGAGATCTTCCTGGTATACTGAGAATTATTTTTTTTAAATATGTCATTTTTGACTCTGATATATAACAAACTGAACACTGTTAAATCCTCCTGTTATTTGAGATAAATATATGTAGTTGTAGCTGTTCAGCATGGAGAAGGTCGTGTGGAGACCACACAGCAGCCTTTCAGTGTCTGAAGGGCCCACAGGGAAGCAGGAGAGAGACTCTTTGTAAGGAGCTGCAGTGACAGGACAAGGGGCAATGGGTTCAAATTGAAGGAGGGGAAATTTAGGTTAGATATTAGGAAAAAGTTGTTTTCCTGTGATGGTGGTGAGACAGTGGCACAGGTTGCCCAGGGAGGTAGTGGATGCCCCAACCCTGGCAGTGTTCAAAGCCAGGTCGGATGAGCCTTGAGCAACCTGCTCTGGTGGGAGGTGTCCCTGCCCATGGCAGGGGGTTGGGACTAGATGATCTATAAGGTCCATTCCAACCCCTAAAATTTTATGATTCTATGTTATGCTGTAATAAAGAAAAATTTATAAACCTATATTTTATGAACATTTCACTTACACTGTTTTTAGGTATCTGTTCGGAACAGACAGAGCCAGCGTAAATTAGAATCATAGAATGATTTGCGCTTGAAGGGACCTTAAAGATCATGTAGTTCCTACCCCCCTGCCACGGGCA
>NW_008679645.1:3376-9600 GCF_000695815.1 Acanthisitta chloris | reverse complement strand
AGCATCCACAGCCTTTCCGGGGTAGCTGTCCCAGGGGCAGAGATGGTTTATGTTCTGAGATCTGTGCAGGACCCGCTCGGCGGCGGCGCTGCAGTGCCCGCAGTGCCCACAGGAGGGCGCGCGCGCACCGCGACTCAGCCTGCGCAGGGCTCGGCCCAGGGAGACACTGCAGGGTCACCTTGAGTCGCGCTGAGAGCAATGTCAAACAGTAAACATCAATATATCAACCCGACCCTGGGATGAGAGTCCTTTCATAGAATCATAGGATTTTAGGGATTGGAACGGACCTTATAGATCATCCAGTCCCAACCCCCTGCCCTGGGCAGGGACACTTCCCACCAGAGCAGGTTGCTCAGGGCTCATCCAACCTGGCTGTGAACACTGCCAGGGTTGGGGCAGCCACAGCCTCCCTGGGCAACCTGTGCCAGTGTCTCACCACCCTCACAGGAAAAAAACTTTTTCCTAATATCGAGCCTAAATTTTCCCCCTTTCAATTTGTACCCATTACCCCTTGTCCTGTCAGTGCAGCTTCTAACAAAGAGTTCCTATCCAGCTTCCCTGTAGCCCCTTCAGATACTGGAAGGTGCTGTGAGGTCTCCACACAACCTTCTCCGGGCTGAACAGAGGATATGATCCTGGAAGGGGAAATCCCAAAGGGAAGACCAAGCAAACAAGAGCTGCTCCCATTGGAAAAAAAACCCCCAAGCAACAAAATAGTTAAAAAAGAAAGCAACAACCAAAAACTCCTACCCAAAACAAGACTAAAAAACAACCTATGAAATGTTAAACAGGTTCAATTCAATTTGAACCCGATACCCCTTGTCCTGTCACTGCAGCTCCTAAGACAGAGTCCCTCTCTGGCTTCCGTGTAGCCCCCTCAGATACTGACAGGCTACTATATGGTTTCCATGCAACCTTCTCTTCTCCAGGCTGAGCAGCCACAACTTCCTCAGCCTCACTTAATAGGGGAGATGCTCCACTCCTCTTACCAACTTTGCAGCCTCTTCTGGACTTGCTCCAACAGTTCCAGGTTCCTCAGAAAGTGCTGAAGAAAGAATGGAGACTCCAAACACCCGTGCTCCTGGCGTGGGATACAGCACTCTGGGGACACCCTGTGTCAAGCAGAAAACTGATGGTACAGGGGTCGTGATGGGCTGTGGGGAGGTAGTTGGACATGGCAGCACAGGGCAGTGGGCAGCAGAGCCTCCTGCAGGGCAGGGATGACCTGACCTTCACCATCACACAGATTTGTGTGCTTAATAGTCAGCTATAACTTGACTTTGGAAAGCAAGGGCTTCCTGGGAAGTAGGGCTGCCTTATATACAGCTAAATGTGGTATTTCACATTACTTGATCCTATCCCTGTCTTCCCCACATGGCCAGATACTGAATGTGGCTCAAGCTGAATCTTCCCAGCCACAGCAGCATGCAGGATCCCTTAGTGCAGGGTACAGGGCATGCATGCTCCTGAGCAAAGCCACAGGCAGGCCTGTAGCTTTGGAAAAGGCTTTGGAAAGCCCAGGGCTTCCACACAGCTATCTTGTGACTTCTGAGGCAGGCACATCTCTGCCCAGATCCCTGTCTCTAGCCCACCCTGCTCAGCACATGTTGGCAGCAGGCCAGCTTGGTGATGGAAGGCTGTCTCCACCCTGGGGTGCAGTTCTTAGGGGGAATCACTGCTGCCCCTGCATGTGGGGACATTTTGGCAAGTGTAGCTGGTGAGCAGTGCCATCTGTGCCTGAGATTTTGTGTAGTTCTGCAATGATTATTGCCTATACAAGTGGTCTTATGAGAAAGAAAGACACACAACTTCAGGTGCAGCTGTGAATTCCCCAACTTCAAGGGCAGCTGCACTGACAAGTTGCTCTCTGTATCTCAGTGAAAAATCCCCTTAGTGAGGTCTTCATCTTCTGAGATCCTCACACTGTTCTCAAAAAATCATGACACCTGGAACAGCTTTGGAGGAGTTTGGCTTTTGAAGAAGTCTGAAACCACAATGCTCTGATAGCTAGAGCACTCACAGGATTTGGCTTATGGTGGATTCCTCAAAGAAAACTCCATGACTATGCATTTAGAAAAAGAGATGGCCCTTGCTTGGGCTCTTGTTAAGAGCTTCAGGAAGCTTCCTGGTCCTGTTCTGCCACCCTGGAAAAAATAGATGAACTTGCTAGACATTGGCCTGTCTGTGGCTTGCCTAGAGGCAGAAATTATATTGAGATTATTTTCACGCCAAACTATTGTACAAACACATTGAAGGGAGGCACATCAGAGACCTCTCCTGGAAAACTTCACTCCTATAGAGAACCTGCTGAAATGGAAGCCTGGTGATATGTAGAAAAACCACCCCAGTGTTTCAAGAAATAATAAAGATTATCAGACCATCTAGAGTGAAGAAGAGACAAGGAAAAAACATCAGGTCCAATCAAACATGCCAGAGCATAACCCTCTCTGCAGATCTCTTCTCATAACAGCCCAAGCCCATGAAAGAGCTTGCAATCAATGGATGCTGAAGTCTACTGAAGGCCTTTAATGTAACAAGTCAATGAACTTTGATGGAGCTGACTTTTCTGGAAAATCAGCTGGATTGCCAGGGTAACCACATCACAAAAGGAGGCAGGATAGAAGGACACAGACGTTTGCTGAAAAGTTCTATGGGCAGGACAAAATTAAATGAAACTGGATGTCCTAGAAAACACTTTTCACATTCATCATGTCTCTTGGCTGGATTCCACAGCATTACAGAAACATTTCTACAAGAATTGATTAATTTTCACATTCTGGGCCCTGGAGAGCTTCCCATGCTGCTCAGAATAGGTAGGTCTCTTTGAGTACAGGCTTAGAGGTGAGATCTAAGCCAGCTGGGCAGAGCCAACAGCCTCCAGTTACACGTTACTATGCATATGACTGAATCCTGCACTTGACAAGCTGCAAGGAAAGAGGCTAAGAGGACTAGTTGCTTATTTTACCCACATTTAGCATCATGGATTTTTACTCACTAAGACGAAAGGTGCTGGTGCCAATCCGTACTGAGAGCTTGTGGGCTGGAGAAAGGTTGCTCTTGTGACGGGTGTAGAGTAAACATTAGTAAAGCTCTGAGGAGGTGAAAGATGCAGAACCAGAGGGCACATGAGTGTGCCAGCAATGAGGCTGTCGTTCTGATGCTTCCCTTTTGCTTTCTGCTAAGAGCTGTTTTTCTCAGTCTCTCAGAGGTTAAGGACAGATGGGAACCATTAGATCTTCACGGCTCCTTTGGGAACTGTTAGTCAGATTTCTGGCACATCACAGCCCTTCAAAACTTAGCTGCTTACCTTGCCTGAGACTTGACTCAGAGACATTCACGGGAAGTGTGGTCAGAGCATGCCTACCAGGAACATGCCCATCCTGGCTTGGACACATCTGGAAAATGTTCCAGCTATGCTGACAGCTTGTTACAGTGATTAACCACCTTCATTCCAATAAATTTGTGCCCAGTTTTTCATACGAATGTATCTGGTTTCAGCTTGCTGCCACACATTCCCATAATTTACTAGATTAAAGAGTCTTTCAGTACCTGATATTTTTCTCCCAAGGAAGTTCCTTCACCATCATAATCAATTCCCTGCTCAGTCTTTTTTGATAAACTAGAGAGAGTGAGTGCTTCATGTCTCCCATTGCAAAGCATTTTCTTCAGGCTCTGAATCATTTTGTGTGGCTCTAATGTTCCACCAGCCATTTTTCAACATCAATTTAAGACATGCAAGCTATCCCAGTGCTGGTCTCACGAACACAAAACTTGCTGATATCTGTTTGCTTGTCCCTTAGGACTCTTAAAAAATATATTATCTATTCAGAGCCTTAGGCAGATGCAAGCCAGCTTCCTTCTGGCACTTGGAGCAACCAAAAACCAGCCATCAGTCACCCTCACTGGTGCTGCCATCTCAGCAGGTAAAGAGAAAGCATGACAAGGCTGTGTCCTGCCTTCTTCACAATGGCACAATTCAACACTGGAAAGCAAAGCTGCCCTTCTGCAGGGTACTGCTCTGAGCACAGATTGCCCCAGGCACACCCAGACCACAGCCATAAGGATAAACTAGTCAACTGGCACAGAGCAGCTGTCCATACCTGGGTGTTGTTTGGGAAAGTGCTACCAGCTTGGGCCAACACTGTGCCAGGGACCAGTGTCACCATGGACCCAGCTGAGCTCCAGTACCCCAGCACTGCCACCAAGGGAGAGAAATGCCATCTTAACACAGAATGAGTCTCCAAGGAGGAAGGAGTATGAAATGGCTCCCTCACCTTCTCCTGCCAAACCCTCTTTCCTGACAGGTCAGCAGGGCTTCTCAGCTCAGAAAGGCTGGGGTGTTCGGCAGGTCCATCAGACCTTGCAATGCAGCAGTGCATCTCAACAACTGAAAGCACACAGGAAGAAAAGGCAAGAAGTAAGTAAGAAAAGGCAGTCAAGGCATTTTTGCATAAGCTCAGAGAGGAGGGCTTGTGTCTGAAGTCTTGCATCACTGTGCAGCTAGGATCAAACCCAGCCTGGCAACCTTACCCAGGCTGATGCTTTAGCCCTCGAGAGGTCCCTGAGCTGCTTGTCCTGCACCAAACATCCAGCCTGGAGCTTTCTCATTGCAGTCACTTGGCAGAATCAAAAGAGCAGTCACCCACGAATCCAATGCCAACAAAGCTGGAGGTTTTTCACACAAAGTGTCCAGGCTGAACCTAAATGCAACTTTTTCTACAGTTTCAGGGTTCTCACATCAGGAGGCTGAGGGGAGAGTGATTTGGGGAAAATATAATCTCCACCCCAAATCAGCAGAAGGGAACAAAGATATCTGATAGCTAATATTTTATTAGATTTTGATTAGATCAGCAGGGATTTTCTCTTTTGCTACAGAATTTTCCCCTTTCTTATAGTCTGCCAGTGGCAGAAAATGCTGAATCAGAAACCTGGAGCTTTAACAAAAAAAAAGTATTTCACATGCAGAAGAAACATATCTTACATCATTTCATGCTTCCTGCTCTGCTCTCTGGTGCCACGTTCCTCATTTTCAGGCTGTTTTAAAGGTCAGCTTCACAGAACAAATCCTGACCTCAGACATGGGAAATATGCTGCCTCATCACTCCAGGATCTTTTCTCACATGATTAGTCCCAACATTCCTGCAAGTAGAGCAGTCCCCGTTGCCACCACTGCAGACAGAGGGGGAAAAAAAAAAAAAGAGGAAAAAAAAGAAAAAGGCAAGATATTTTCTCTTTCCAGTCCCAAAGTTAATGTTCACCACCATCACAGCCTCATTTCATAGGCTGGGGGCTACTCCAGCAGTGTCATGCTATTGCCATCTATGGGCAAGTAATAGTCTTACCAGACACACGTACAAGTTAAAGTCAGAATACATACCCACACTGACAACTGCTCTCAGAAGAGTTTGAAAGGACTTTAAAGAGGATTTTATTTTAAATTTTCCAATGGACTTTTTACATAGGATCTGGATGAAGGTTAATCAAAGGCAGCAATTACTCCTTGTGGTATTTGTTTTAATCATTATTAAGCATTCATTCAACTGTTTTGTGTTGTCTGAAGAGCTTTATTCTGATGCTGTAATTTGAGCAGACAGGAGAGGTCATGCTAAGGTGCTGATCCAGAAGACTCATGCATACTCTGTTTATTTTGAACAAAAGATCTGGACTTAGTTGAAATTACTACTATCGATTACCAAAGGTTTAAGGAATGATGGAAGGCACAGCAGTGATGAACAAGCTTCAGTGCTACAGGAAAGCTGAAGATTAATTCACTTGCTTAATAACTCTTCTAAAAACGTAACATTTCAACTTTAATAGAAGAACCAATCAGTCTACTGGTTATAAACGGCAATGTATACTGAAAAATATTTTGACTGAAGTATAAAAGTTACTGCAAACTCTTTTTAGCTTGCTTATGCCCCTAAGAAAGAATATGTCTCTTTTTCGGTATCCCAGTGGACGACCTTCATATGAAAAAGTTTTTGTCAGTATCTGTAAGAAATACAAAGCAAAACTGAAGCTCTCACTCCCTGGGAGACTCTACAGATGACATTTAAAAGCAAGCACAGCACCGCAGCAAGATGAAAAGTGTGGTTTCTGTTAAATTATAACCAGCCAGACGGTTATACTGCTCTCAGGTTCGTGATAAAGGCAGAAAGGTTGCCTCCCATGCCTGCAGAGCTCATTGCCAGGTGGCTCGAACCATGCATGGTTAACTTATCAGC
>NW_008679645.1:0-3363 GCF_000695815.1 Acanthisitta chloris | reverse complement strand
TGAACCAGGGAAAGGAAAATGCTCAGGCCCTGAGAGCAAAGATTACCCCACAGCTTGCCACTCCACAAAGAAAGCGACTCAGGCATCGGCCCCAGCTCAGGCCCTTGGCAGAGGAAAGGCACTGTAAGACTGAGCCCTGAGCAAGTTGTACAAAAAGAACCAAAGCACAAAGTCCTCCTCTAACGAAGTCAGAACAAAAACGTTTGGATAGGATTTCTGGAAGAAAGAGCCAGAGGTGTTTGTGAATAAGCACAAGAATAGGCACTTCCAGTGACCGCAGAACTACAAACAAAAGCACTTTTGTGCATTCCCAGATTACTTGCTCTTATTTTCTCTTACAGTCACATGCTTATGTGGGCCTGTACTGTTTGAAAACATGATTCATTAAGACGCCTTAAATTGCAACTGAGAATTGTGCTATTAATAATGACTTTGTTTTAACTTTCCTGTTACTTAATATAATTTGTTTTATAATTGTCTCTCTTATGTGACCAAATCCCCACTGAATCCTCTAAAAGTTTTTGTGGATATGTGCACTATATTTCCAAAGTGTTTTAGATTTATGGGCTCGCCCCTGTCATTGTTTCACTGGTTCAGGGACAACCCCTTCTTTTCAGCAGATTGAAACATCCAGTAATCTGAAACAGATTTGGCAACCCTATAGCATTAAATCATGCTTTGTGGTGCTTTATTCCTGCTCCAAAAGACTTTATGCATTAGCGAGTACATAAAATTGCACCAGAGACTGAATACATATTGAAAAGTAATAAATGATTCCATATGGTCTTTAATTTTTCAAAGCAGTGCACCACTGTTTTAAAGCAATAGTGCTTAATTTTCCAATTAGGAAGATTTTTAAATAGCCCTTCTAACCCACAGATATGGGAATACTCTCACTTCAGATATTCTCCCCAGCTGAGAGATTTGGGTGCACCAACAATTTTCACAGTCAAATGGTGTCCTTGGTTAGCCAGCTAGCAAGGGTACAATTAGCCAAGGCAGTTAATTTCTTCCTTTTATTCAAAAAAGCTTGTGTCATCATTACTGTGAAGACACAGGTCACAAAGCCTCTGTGAGCAAACTGAATAGCACACGTTCCTCTTTAAGCTCCGCGTACTTGAACATCTGTCAGACCTCAGCTACAGTTCCTCCCCAGTTTTCCCTGTTTACTTCCACGGAAAGAATCCATTTTGGTTAAACAAGGCTTATAATACCTCTACCTAGGTATATTTTATGCTAAACATGCCTATTATGGAGCGTAGCTGCTACATTTAGAAATAACAGGCTCTTCAGCAGATCAGTTCTCAGCACGTATTCGATTACATGTGCTCACTTAAATGGTACCCCCAAAAAAATAAATGAAAAAAATAAAATCGGGTCTCACTTTTGCTGCCATTGGCTCTCCACAGGTAAACTTAAGGACTTAGGAAACAGTTTTAGCAGAGCACTTGCTGGGCTGAAGGAGATGGTTTTGCAGGGCAGGCAAGGGTGCGTGCGAATGGGAGAATTCAACTTGTCAGATTCCAGGAGGAGTTAGCAGGGCAGTTCGCTGGAACTGCAGTCCCTGAGCATGTTTAAGTGACATTCACATGAGCCACAAGGAATGTAAGGTCTTTGATACCAAAAGCAGGACTGGGACAGAACTGAGGCATTAAAGTTCAGAACTGCCCTCCCAAAAGTCCCTGCTCAACTGATGCCTAATCCTGGAGGCTCTGGAGTCCTATTTTTAGGTCGCCAGCATCCCAAGATACAGGACATTCTGCCTTTCACATACCCAGAACCACACTATGTTGGGCAGCTCTGTGCCTCTCTTCCCCCTGGGCTGGAATTCAGAGCTCAGACACGTTTCCATGCGAGACGAGCCCCCGGTCCTGGCTGCACAGCCTGCCCAGAGCACATCCAACACATACCAACGGGCTCCAGCTCCTTCCAGCACGCTGCTGTGATCACTCTTCCGAGGCAGGACAGCAGGTAGGAGGTGCCCGTGGCTACGCCCCCACTCTGCAGGGTGCTGCAGGCACTCAGGAAATGTGACCCCTTCCCATTCCTCAGACTTGATGCAGCTCCTGAGTCAGCAGTCGCCCAGTTCCTCCAGGGCGGGAGAGAAAGAACCAGCTGCAAATGCTTATAATCGACTTCCCCACCATGTGCTAAGCCGCTGACTGCTTTTGCTTAACACTTCACCAGTCCCTTTGAACCCTTTCTCAGCTCCCCGGGGGCGACTTCCTTCCCCCTCTGTGCCTTGCAGTGCCCCCCACACCAGGAGACACAAGGTCAACTTCTGCTCCTTCTGCCCAACAGCGTTCAGACTCCTCCCTGTGACTTTCCTGAGGACTATCTTACCAGGGAGGTAGGCAAGCCTGACACACACTCCATTCTCAAGCAGCCTGTTGAACTCGTACTGCTGCCTGGGGGAAGAGGGTGGGGATTCAGGATTCACGGGAGCAATCAAGGAGAGGCCATGACCTAGCAATAATAACATTGCCATGGGGAAGGGAGGGAAACAACCTTGGATTTAAGTCCTCTTTTCAAAGTGTGCTCTATGTACTTTACATCGAACATCTGTCACAGAACAAAACACAAAGTTCTGGGAAAAGGACCAGGAGCCACATCTCCAGCTCCTAAGCAAGTGCTCTGATCACTGGAGGTAGAGGATGACAGGGGGAGGGAGGTGCTTGGACTTCCTCCAGGGACCACGTACAGGAGAAAAGAATTAATCCTTTGAAGGAAGTGAAATAGGCTGTATGTGGGCATCAGCTCTCAAAAGGAGAGGCCAGGCTGCAGGCCCCAGCAAAGGTAAATCCTTTCCTGCAGCACTCATTCTCGCCACCTGATCCCCAATTAAATCCTCTGCTGTACAAGCACACCTTACACTTGCAGGTAGAGGGAAGCAGGACTGTGAAAGGTGGTTATTTTAGGGCTGTGCTGTGTAAGCACCACTACAACAAAGCAGGGATTGAGGCTGTATCTTTCTGCACAACACCGTGTGGACAGGACAGACACCTTGGGGACAGCTTTTGTGCCATGAAGACAACCAGCACTGAGTTTCAGAGGTGTAGCTTCCAGGTCTCCCTGTCAGTGCCCTACCCTGGGCACTGGTCACACTGGATTCTGCTGCCAGACATGTACAAACCCTTTCCCCTGCTCCATGCACAGATCCCCACTGCCTCATGCAAGCCTTCTGCAGAGACAGACTTCAGCATAGCTTTGAGACAAGGGGACAGGAAAACCCAGAGACAGCTTCGCTTGGTCCTCAGTGCAGCAGTACCTTCTTGCTGAAGGCAATTTTCCACGCAAGCACCACAGCACCTGCAGGACAGGCTTTGCCTGCAGTGGTGCAGGCAGTGCACAAAACCTGCCCAC
>NW_008679644.1:0-798 GCF_000695815.1 Acanthisitta chloris | reverse complement strand
CATGCTGCTTTTGATGCAGCCCTGGATGCCCTTGGCTTTCTAGGCTGCAAGCATTCATCTACCAGCCCCCCCAAGTCCTTCTCGGCAGGTCTGCTCTCTATCTCTTCATCCCCCAGCCTGGATTGATACCAGGGGTTGCCAGCACCTTGTACTTGGTCTTGATAAACCACATGAGATTCCCATGGGCCCACTTTTCAAGATTGTCCAGGTCCCTCTGGATGGCATGCTGTCCTCTGGGAGTGTCAAGCGCACCACTCAGCTTGATGTCATCTGCAAATTTGCTGAGGGTACACTCTATCCCTTTGTCTATGTCATTAATGAAGATATCAAATAACACTGGTCCCAATACGGGTCCCTGAGGGACACCACTTGTCACTGATGTCCATCACAACTCTGAGCCATTGACCGCTACCCTCTGGATGTGGCCATCCAACCAATTCTTTATTGACCTAACAGCCCACTCATTGAATCTATCTCTCTCCAATTTAGAGAGAAGGATGTTGTGAGGGACCATGTCAAAGGCCTTAGAGAAGTCCAGATAGATGACATGTCTAGCCCTTCCCTTGTCCACTGATGTAGTCACTCTGCCAAAGAAGGCCACTAGGTTGGTCAGGCAGGACTTGCCCTTGGTCAAGCCATGCTGGCTGTCTTGAATCACATCCCTGCCTTCCATGTGCTTTATCATAGCTTCTTGGAGTATCTGTTCCATGATCTTCCCAGGCAGAGATGTGAGGCTGACAGGTCGGTAGTTTCCAGGATCCTCCTTTCTAACCTTTTTAAAGATGGGCACAATGTTTC
>NW_008679643.1:101014-107262 GCF_000695815.1 Acanthisitta chloris | reverse complement strand
ATTCCTGCTTGGATGGCTCTTTCATATTTAGGACATCTCAGCCAAGGAATTTTGTTGCTCCAGCTTCCTTCCATCTTACATTACCCCTGCTAAAGGACCGATCAGAAGTTCTTCTGAACAATGTCAATGAAACAGGACAGCATATCTGTCTCAGCCTTTGAGAAATTCCATACCAGCTCACCATTTCCTGAATCCTTCAGCTGCTGAGTATATATGTATTTAACATGGAACCAATGCCTACATTGACTAATCTCTAATATTCAGTAAAACTGAAAGAATTACCAAGCATCACAGAATCTGGACTGAAGATATTGGTTTCATTTCTTCCTTCATCTCTGACTTGCCAGGCAAACTTGGACAAGTCATTATTTCTCTCAATGGTCTACAGTTCTCTACTACAAAACAGACATGTAAACAGTGCATATACACATACCACAAACCTTTAAGACAGGATACTTTCTCCTTAATAGTGTAAGATTTGACTGAGCATGAATCCTTTCCTGCCAACACCCAGTATCTATAAAAGGGTTAATTCAAAAACACCCTCAGAAACCAGAGAACTACAGGTACTCCTGATACCCTGAACATGTAATATTTATAACAGTCATACAACTTTAATTTTACTTCTTTGCCTTAGAAAAAAAAAAAAAAGAGTGCAATTTTTCTAAGCACAGCACTGCAGAAAAAAAAAAAATGAAGCGCTCGTTAGTTTGGAATTTTCCATTCCTTTTTGCTTCTGCCTGAAAGGCAGAGGACTGTGGGGGTTTCATAGTGGAAAGAATTTAGGCCTGTCTCCCTTTGACTTGCAAATTTTAGAAACAGTGCTCTCCATCTAACTGGTTGGCAAGGATTTAAGGTCGATTTAATATCCCTTAAGCCAGTCACGAAGCATTGTCTCCTCTTCCTCTTCCCTCCCTCACCCTTCAACTTGTGTATAAAATCTCAGTGCATATAGAATTTACAGCCATAACAGTGGTGGTCACTAGTGTCACTATAAAGTGTCAGGGTAACAGCAGGTAGAGGTTTGGCAGTGATACCACCATAAACTCTGTATTTCCTTGGGCAAAATGATGTCTCACCTGTTAAAACTCATTCTGGTCCAAAATATGGTGCCTATGCATCAAATACCACAATGCAAAAAATAATATTTTCACAATACAGACTACAAAGTGGTAAGATATTTTCCCATCATATTTTCAGCACTCTATCATTATGCATTTATATGTCCTCTTTTCATGTTTTAGTTTATTTTTTTCAGATCTCTAGAGTAGGTAGTAAAATGAGAGACCTCAAAAACTAAATATAAATTATGATCAAAAATATATCATCATTGAATTCACTTAAAAAGCTCTTCAGAAAAAAATATTTCTAAAGTGATTCCATCTGTTGTCCTCAAACCATACAGGAGTTCTTCTACTGTGCTCATCACAGTGACTATATATAAAGAGACACTTGTCCAGTCTCTGCTTGCGGGTTTTTTTCCTTCTTTTGACTGACTTGTGCTTTGAAAAGCAGAGTTTTCTGGTGAAGGATCTAATTAAAGAGACAAGCATGTGTAAGCTAACGTTGTGTACATTTTTTTTAATTGCTTGAATAGGCATAGGAACAGGTAAGACTGAAGGAAAACCTGCATATTTATTGTGGCACAATCCCCTCTGCACTTTCAGGGGCAAATGGTAATTTGTACCTAAAATCCCATTTGTACATGTTGCTCTCTCAACTGGACATGACCTTTCATTGTAAAAAGGCAGGTTGGTGCAGATATTATCTCCCACAGGGGGAAACGGTGGGCTACTTATCATCCCATCAACCTCAAAGCCTAAGTCACATTTGACATCAAACTAATGTCATTGAAATGAATGACATTCACCTATTAGATGGTACTCAGAACCAGATGAACTAGAAAACTAATGTAGTAAGATGGGGCCATAGAGGAAATATTAGCACTCTGTTTCATGGCTATTTTGTTCATTTCAGTCCATGTAATACAAGGAAAGTAATAAAAATACTGCAGAACTCATATATAATTACATCCAAATCCATATGAAGACAATAGGAACAGTTAAAAACATAGCCAATAATGCAGCATTTCATTCCCTCTGCTTACACATTACCAGTGTTTTGTGTGCACCTAATTGTTCTGAAAGAAAACAAGACTTTCAGTTAATGATTAGAATGTCATCTGAAATGCACAGCATGTTTTGTGTAAAAACTCATCGTGTCTTCCAATGAAATGTTAGGAGTTCTCTTGTACAGACTTTTAGATATGCTGCTCTCAATTCTTCCAAGGGATGAAATAAAAGTCCTACAGCAGAATCCATCCAAGCTCACAGTCCCATTTCACAGTCATGTTAATGGACAAGGTATAGCAAATCAGCAACAAATGGATCAGCAGAGCAACCTTATCAGTAAATCACTTACTACACTCTAAATAGTTGCCTTTCAAAATGTTGCTTGCTTTACTTGAAGAGCTATATTGATTTTATATCTATCCCTGAACTTGTCTGTGTTTAAGTTTAAAGTCTGGAAATAACAGTTAGCTTTTAATAAAGTGCCATTTATACAATCATGCTGCAAACAAGGCTGAATTTCACACATACACGAGTGATAACCTACCTTCCTTCCTTCCAAAGCAAGGAGAGGCCTGACAGCTATGAAAGGATGTATCTTTTTTTTTTTTCCCCATTTTGGTGGTATTGTCTGTGCTTTTATTTCCTGCTGCAGATCAGAGAAGGAACACCTAGTGGCTTTGCTTCTTCTCTCCTATGCTCTATTGGCAGACAAGAGTAATCTTTGCATAACCAATAATTTATTTACTGACATTTTCAAGCTCTGGAGCTAAAATGATTTGGGCAATTTAATTATACTTTTTTCTTTTCAGCACATTGCTGAAATGTTTTATCTTTGGAAATCTTTCCAGTTTTCTTTTTTTTTTTTCTTTTTATGCTCACTGTGGCATCCTGTCCTCTTGCTAGAACTGGATTCAAGGCCAGGATCCAGTTGTTGAGCTCACCATTTCAAGTGGCACCACCCCATTACCATTTTGTGCCATGCTGTCATCTGTACACCAGGCAGCTAGGAGAATTCTAAGACTGATCAGCTAAGCATAAAAAAGTGAAGAGATGCCAAAATTACCTACACAATCCTCATGTGCCTATGATTTAATTCCAGAGGGTGCTGTATTTTTAAATAATAATAGCAACATTTTACAATGTCTAACTGTACATCTTCCAATGTTTTACAATGAAAACATCCCACTGTCATAATCTGTGCATCTCCATTGCCCAGCTCCATCCACTCTTGCCAACAAACACACATTAAGCATTTTTTTCCATACAGTCTGCCCTAGGTTAACCAATTAGCAACATAATTAATTTAGCAGTGAATAAGTTGGCTTTGATATTGTGTTGGTCTGTACTGGGGAAGCCTGGCAGCTAAAGGCCTAAGGAAGAAAAGCATCCCTTCTCTGAAATCTCTGTGGGGACCAAGTCCAATGGGGTCAGGAGCATTACTGGCTCTGACAGAGCGGGACATGCCAACAGGCAGCAACAGGCCTGAGCAAGCGTGAATGATGTGTCTATTTGGCAGCTTTTCTGGAGAAAACAGCTTTGCAATAAAGACAAGAGAAATATGAAAATCACAGCATCCTTCTGTGACAGGTAGATTTATAATGGATCTGCCCTTGGTCTGGCACTCTGATCTTCACATGTATCCTTTGGCAAGAAAGCTCTGGTGAAGGAAGGCCCTGCAGACAGGGAGAAAGGCAGGCAGGTACAGGGGAGCTGGAGCCATGGTAGAACCTGCCAGAGCTCAGGAGAGCCACTGCCTGCCCAGGCAACAAAAGCTGTTCTGAAAGACACGTGCCACAGGTCCCTTCTTCTGTCCCATACTATCAAATCCTGAGGACCAGTTTGAACATTAGGGAAGAGAAGACTATTGAGACCCAATGGGAAGTCCAACAAAAAAACCCCACCACAAAACAAAACAAAGCAAAAAAGTTCAGCTTTGGTAAAGGACTGGGTAGAAGATGTTGACTGTGGAAAGGTGGCTGAAAAAAAACTAATTTGAAGAGATCTGCAAGACACATATGCAAGATATCTGACAATGTATTTTCAAATATTTAAATGTGGGATTGATGCTATCTAGAAGTGAAGAAACTGAGGCAGCAGATGTGGTGAGTGAGAGACTAGATACAGACCCTGCTACCTGGATCATGGTGTTATGGCATGACAGATCTGCTGGATTTTCTGTGGTGTGATCATAATGTCATTTCAACTCCAGAAGAGGCTAAAAATATTTGTACAAAGTCTCTTCTTTCTTTTGTTTGTCTGGGACCAAACCACATGACTGTGTCTGTAGGAAAGCCTGTTAGGAGCTTCAGTTAGGAGATCTCTAGGAGCTGAGAAGAAGAAGCCACCTTTGCTTAGCACTTAAAAATTTAAAGTTCTTTCGATATGTTCCTAATAACTTATAAAGTCCCAGCCTCAGGTGCCTCCACCCATTTTCAGAAGCATATTGCACTATACTCTGCACTTTCACTAAATTAACAGTATGCAGAGTCTTTCCTCCACTGCACACCCTGTAAGCTCAGAGAACAAGCTTTTCTTCTACTTCCCAAAGGCTTACAGATGAGTCAAGTCAAAAGCAATTTTCTCTAGAAAAAGTAACAGCAATTCTCCTTCATGGGAGCTATTTCCATGCCAAATTTCAAGTTTCTACCTACAGCTGAACAAGCTGTCAGAGTCCACAAATATTCTCTGTAAAAGTGGAAAAGTATGCTTTGTCTGGGCCTATATGAGAAAATGGCTCAACCTGTGTTCAGACCAGCAAAAAGGATTTCCAGGTAGGTATGCAGTGGGAGCATCTTTAGCCCCCAAGTGAACACTCTGGCAAGTTGTAATTGACTGAAAACAAGAAGTTCAAATGAAAACTACTATGTGAGTTCAACACAAAATGTGGTACGTAAGAGACTGTAATTGCATCTGAAAATTTGCTAGTGACCCTTGCTTCAAACAATAACAGAAAACAAAAGGCATTTGAGAAAATGAGCTTTGTTTTCATGATTGTTTTGCCAACGTGGCAGAAGTTGCACATCTTCCTGTGCAGAGGTTTTCATTTGGTTGCAGGCAGCAACCAGGAGGAGAGACCTGTTTTAAGGCCCAGAATAATATGATTTAAAGGCACAAAATGCAGCAGCAAAACAAATGGATGTGTTCTAAAAATCGTGCAGTCCTTGTGGGCCCTGGATTGCCACTGCTTGCTCTGCAGTAGTGAAAATCAGGCCACCTACTTATGTCCTAAAGAGAATTAAAACCTAATTGAGGCATCTTCTTTGGAAAATCCTTGTCATCACCTTTAAGCCTGTGATTCTACTCCTTAAAAAGCAAATCAAAACAAAAAACAATCCTAACACTAACCTAGCAAATTGTAAAAATATCCTGCCTTTTCAAAGACTACTTGCACTTAAATCCTGTCCGACATTTATCTCACATAATGTGGTCTAAGGTGAAGAAGTTTTTTCCTCCTCTTCCCAATTTCAATCTTTCATTTTGTGTGGAAAAAATATTACAGCTAAAATTCTGTTTCCATTGAGTGCTATATAGACTTTTAGGTGAGAAACCAAAGGAGTTAATTTGCATCTAAAACCAAAGCAGCACCAGCAGGAACTAAAGCATGTGAGAAGTCCTGCAATAGCTGTTTGTTTATGATAATAACTGTGTTTATTTACGTGGGCTGTGTGCTTCCTCTGGTAGACAGAGCCAAGACAGGATTTATAAGAGATGCAACCTGATACAGTCCATTTATCCTTCTCTGATAAAACAGCAGTAAAGATCCATACCATTTTTTCTGCTTGGTCATTTTCAATACTTCCCATGTTACTGAAAGCCTAAACTAATATTAACTTCTGTATTATGTACAGTTATTCCTAAAATGGTAGACTATATAACCTGAAAAAAATAATTATAAGAGAAATAATTAAAGCCTATACAAAATAACCAGGGTTCACTCCTGGATTAAGTTACATTTTCTTATTTTTAAATATTTTAACTTCTAATATCTAATGGGAATATAAACATCCTTAAGAAAATACGTGTGTACATATGAATATATATATATTAAAAAAAATTAACTTCACACACTCCTAAAATTAATAAATCCATCTTATTGCTGACAGTTAACAGAATCTGTTGGACTTTTCAATGGCAAAGCTGAACACACTTTCAGAGTGATAATTTCTAGGGTTAATT
>NW_008679643.1:97375-100957 GCF_000695815.1 Acanthisitta chloris | reverse complement strand
CAATATGCCATGATTAGCATAAATTAAACTAAATAAATTCGGTGGGTTACTATATTATTTTATGCTAATCCGTTTATTTATTTATATATTTATTTATTTTAAAACATTTCAAGGTTAGGGATGGGTGAGCAGTGTGATGGCAAATTCCTAACACCAGCTTGTTCAAATGCAGCTCAGAAGTGCTTAAAAACTCTGTGATTTGTATTTTTTTTGCCAGAAACATTAAGGAGAAAAAATCAAGTGTGAAAAATGTCGTCAAGTACAAACTGCTATATCATTATATACTGACCTTTTACGGAGGTACCCATGGCACACTGCTGTGAGGCAAGGAACTCAATCCATGCAACTCAACAGAACAGAGCAAGAGGAAAAGAAAAACCAAGCAAATCTGCATGCATGACTCAAATGAGAGGCTTTCTTGGTGTTAATAAAGATACATCCTGACCTCCTATTGCCCCAAGTAATATTCTTTCAGACTTTAGAAAGGAGTTTGCACATCTCAAACAACTGGTTCATGCCAGCTGCCCATGCCAGTATG
Organism: Acanthisitta chloris; assembly: GCF_000695815.1. Classification (NCBI taxonomy): domain Eukaryota; kingdom Metazoa; phylum Chordata; class Aves; order Passeriformes; family Acanthisittidae; genus Acanthisitta; species Acanthisitta chloris. Next base: position 100,419 of record NW_008679643.1, on the reverse strand, counting down.
CACAAGGCCTTCCTTGTGAATCTGCTCACTGCAAATAACCTGGAGGCAGCTAAAGGATGGGGCAGTGGTGCACATCAGCAACATACAGCACACTGATGACCATTTGGCCAAGTTGCTCTAATGCCATTCTGTGCTGAATGTAAATTTTCTCAAAAGAGATGTGAAAAATACATGTAGTATGCTTATCACTGACTGAATCTCTCTCTTCAGGAGATCTAACTCAAAACTATAACCAACTAATGTTTGATAAGACTGTAATTGTTCAAGGTAAGTATACATTCTCCATCCTATCTGTCAGCACAGCCTGTGCAAACACACTGCACCACATCATGTAGAAATGAAACTAGAAGTGAGATTCACAAAGCACTTTCATTTGCTTCTTGCACATGACAGCATAAATATATCTATGCTCTTCTGGTTTGACAAGTGTGCATCAAAGTAAGAGGTGATGTGTACAGAAACAGACCTTAAAGGAAATGGAAAGACAGGATGAGATTTTCGTCAGAGAGTTCTGATGAGGTAAGAAGGTGGGTGGGGTAGCTGAATAAAAAAAGACTGGGAAACTCTAAGTGTCCCAACTGTGCTTGCATAAGCAATTCAGCTTTTCATTTTTCGCTTATGTTAAAATCATCTTTGTTTCCCAATACCAGATTTTACAATATTTTCTTGTTAGGCCAGTTAAATATAAGACCAAGTGTGACTTTTCCTTCTGTTCCAATGAAAAGGAAGAAGAAGAAAGAGCATGACAGTACAGATACAGAAGAGGAGACACAATCCCTACATAGGAAGGGACAGAATTAAACACAAGGGTCCAACCAGTAGCAGTAAAACTAAAGGCCAGAACCAGAATGCACAGCTAAGACAAGAAAATGTAAATTCAAAGTGTCTAGGATTGAGAACAGACAAAGTTATCACTTGAAGTAGGACTGTATGGTCTCTGCTAAATCAAGTGATAGCCGTAGGTATTTTTCATGGTCTTTGCTTAAATTAGGTGCCAGTGGCAAATGATCTGTGCAGCTTCTGTACACTTCACAATAGCAGAAAACAGAGGAAGAAAACATCAAATAAGAACAGTGTTCCATCAGTAACTTAGAAATTTCTAATAACCCTTCAAAAGCTAATGCTGCAACCTGACTAGTCTTGCCCATGGACTGGCTGGTCTTACCATATGTTTCCTTTCTGTATGTCATAAGAGCTAACATTTATAGAGCAGGAAACATACATGACAGCACCTTCTGCCATCCAGAAGCATATGCCAGCAAAACTTTGAATGGAAAGCCTCCAGTTTGGAAGTCAGAATGGACCACAAGGAAGCGTTAGAGCCTCGACTCAGACCTTCATTTTCAGGTCTCATACACAGTTGATGGCAAATCTCAGGCAGGTTTCTTACTTTGCTACACACTGGGCTGCTCCCTCCCCAAATCCAGCAGCCAGATGTGAGCCCTTCTGCTAGGAGGGCACTAAGTCAGTAGGCAACAGAGATCCATGCTCTGGTTAAAGTTGAGGTAACACTTGTGAGATTAGCACCACAGCAGACAACACTTTGTAGGACTCAGACCTTTTGCTCTGGTTAAAGTTGAGGTAACACTTATGAGATTAGCACCACAGCAGTCAACACTTTGTAGGACTCAGACCTTCGTGAGTGATATGAAAACTGTAGTCAGTTGTAACTGTTGACTGTGGAAACCAATTCAAAAATATGTACGAGTTTAGTGCACTTGAAAAAAGAGCAGTTAAAAAAAAGAGAACGAAAGCAGATACCAGATGCATTGTATCACATACATCACAGTAACTTTCCTTCACAATGATTTTCAAGATGATATCTTAAAGGATCAAACCCTAGAAGCACTAAGGAGGGCGTTAGACATTGACAGCCATCCGAATCCCTTGTTCTATCATTCTGACTACATTATTGCAGCTCACTTTCTAATGCTGAAAATGGGTAGATTTTCAGATAAAAATTAGGAGAAGTTGAATTGCACTCCCTCTCTGGATTCTTGTAATATATGCATTTTCATAATGTTTTGTGTAAAGCATTCAGGGAAAAGAATCGCATAGATTTATGGTCGAATTACTGGCAGCTTAGCTTTGCAAATGCTGTAATTTAACTGTTTAAAAGTAAATTAAATTTACAGTTTGTAATGTAAATAAATTCTTCTTTTTAATTCAAATAATAGTAAATAATATGTGTGTAATTGAAATTCTGTTTAACAATGACAGACTATTTTCACAACAGATAAAATTTACTTATTTCAGCTTGTATTTATTGCCAAACATTCTCACAATAATAGAGATTGTTTCCAACTATAAATGTGTGTTAAAACATTTAACTTTAATAGCAGAATCTTGTCATATTGATGTATAGTAATAGAACATCATAAAATCTTATTCCAAATTGCAAAATGAAGCACTAAAAATTAACTTTACATACGAAGAGGGACAGGTTGAAATTACTGCTATATGGTCAGAAAGTTAATCTAAATCACTGGTTAAAATTTTTATTCATCTTAACACATTAAAAAGAGAAAAATCCTAAAATTGTTGGATTCTAAATCACTGGTTAAAATTTTTATTCTGCTTAACACATTAAAAAGAGAAAAATACTAAAATTGTTGGAGATTTCTAAACGAATCAGAAAGAATTTAGGCTTCAGTTCTGCCAGGATGATCTCTGGTAACAAACGTTGCTAGCCGATCAAACTGCTCTGACTTTAGTCCTCTCGGGTGTGCAGAGGCAGACAAGTTTGCAAGATAAGGGCCCTTATGTTAAAAATTCATATGAAAGGTCATGTTTCTACCATTTCTGAAGTGCTGAGTGGATCAATGGAATGCACAAAACGAATTTAGGCTTCAGTTCTGCCAGGATGATCTCTGGTAACAAACGTTGCTAGCCGATCAAACTGCTCTGACTTTAGTCCTCTCGGGTGTGCAGAGGCAGACAAGTTTGCAAGATAAGGGCCCTTATGTTAAAAATTCATATGAAAGGTCATGTTTCTACCATTTCTGAAGTGCTGAGTGGATCAATGGAATGCACAAAACAGTAAG
>NW_008679643.1:78161-97345 GCF_000695815.1 Acanthisitta chloris | reverse complement strand
CTTGGAAGCAGAACGTGGGAAATACAGAGGATTGAGGATTGCCACTGCTACCCAACTTTAGGGCATTCTTTGCTTCTGGCCTGTGACAGAGAGAGGTCTGGGGACACAGAGTCCCTATTCCACTAGCAGGAGCAAGCACACAGATTCCTTCAAAGGCCCCTAATGAAGTCAACATGCTGAGCTAAGCTGAGATAACCCACTTCTTAAAAAACGGGACATAGTTACGTGGGAACCTCCTGGCAAGCAAGCAAGGCTAAATCTCTGGTAATTAATTCCCTCTGGTGCTGGCCTAAAGACTTTGTGTCACAGGGAGGCTGTCCATGCCTGGAGCAAGGAGTCCCTCACCACGCATGGTGGGGGCAGTTTAAAAGCCCACACTGGCCAACACTCATCATAAACAGGAGAGCAAACACCGAGCTGTACAACACTCTTCTGCTTCAGGTCCTATGGTATGAATGTGGCCATAACAATCCCTGCCTAGTCTGAGGCTGCAGCCAGTCCCACTGGAAGCTTTTCCCTTTGGATTAAGTCCTCAATATATGCCTTTTTGTATGAAGCACAACCTGACCCTGAATTCCAGTGGTCAGCAGTAAGAAAGTCAGAGCAACACAGGGTTTTTGATACTTTTCTTTCATTTATACTGGAGACTCTTCCCTTGCTTTCTATTTCATCTGCTCCTCAGAGACCAAATTTACCTCCCTGAGCAATGTTTTGCCCTATAACTGAACATTTTGTGATAGATGCACTACTATACCTTAAACATGACATTTCCTGTAGAGCAAAAAAGGCTCTTAAAGGGACTTTTTTACTTTACCCTACTGAAGCTGAAGAAGGCCAGATATAATTGAGGATGGCAGTTGGCTGGCAGTCCCTCAACAGCAGCCCCACCATGTCAGTCCTTTCAAAATCAGCAAAATAAAAAGCAGGTCATTCAGAACTGTGCTTTGTGGCCAGACACTTGCAAGAGAACTGAACATGATCTAAACTCACAGCCTGGTACCATTCAGAAGCACACCACAAAATACAACACGATTATTGATAATTTGGAAGTGGAGGTCTTACTAGGTGTTTTCTTTCTGAAAGCTCTGAATGTCATTTTCTGAGATTTTCCTGTATAGCCGGTGGTTTTCTAAAAGGCATTTTGATTAAACCATATCTATTATATACTGATGTGTATTCTTTCAAGGATTACATCAGCTACCTTAACTCATGTTTAATAAAATTGCATTCAATACACACCCCCACTGAAGCTGATATAGGATTAGGTACTAGTTAATATGAGGACTAGCATCCGAGTCTGACCCTTAGTACTGGAAAACTCAGATAGCACCTTACCCTCCTAAAGAACCCAAAGTGCTTTACAGATTGAATATGCAGTAATTGATCACTCAGGCTGAGCTGTCCTCAGAAATCTCTCATCAGGGTGTCAGCTGTACATGAGGTATGATAAGACTACAGCAAAGATGGCAAATTCGCAAACATAAGCTGAAAATATCTAGCAGTCTTCTAAAATGAGGGACAGTCTAGCTATTAAGAGCAAAATCAGCTCCCATCTTTTAGCTGTTCTAAGTCACTGACAGCTGGTTCAATCTTCCTACAAGTAGCTCTAGTTTATTTAAGAATGCTTCGTTTTGCCTGTGCCACCTCTTTCAATTTGCTATTTCCTGCTTAAGGGAAAAAGAAAAGATGGCTCATTGAAAATGTGAAGTATATAAGCTATGTATCAGAAAAAATTAAAACACATAAGTCAAAAGCATTTCTTCACTTGTTTTACAGACTACAAGAATTGAGACCCATGTCTCCGTGTGCTCCCCCAGAGCTGTGCCAGAGCTCCCTGTGCCCACTATAACACACAGCCCGTGAGAACACTGCTGAGTTACTCTTTGCAGCTTTCTCTCCAATGGAAGTATTCCTTGCAGATTCTGCTTTGTTTACTCAAGTTTCAGTCAACTGAATTTCCAAGTGGTCATGTACCTGATGGATGAAAAGGTTGTTTTCCAGGTGCTGGAGGGAAACATGATTTTATCCCTATATTTGTTTCATTTGGAATTCAAAAATAAATGTGACCAAGATCACTACCTCAGGTTCTGAAAGCAGCTAAATTCTAGACCAAGCTGAAAATGAATCTTATAAACATCTCTTTCTTCCAACAGTGGACAAACAAACTTCACCAGAATAAGAAAATGAGCAGTACCACTAAAGTGATGTGTTGTCCTGCCACTCCGCCTTGTGCTCGCCTAGATTTCTTCTACACATTTAAAAATAACACAGATACTTTCACACAGAGCATCTCTGTGCTATTTATCTGGTTCTTTGCACTTCAGCTAACGTCCAAGGCAGGAGGTCCCAGCTCTGTTGTGAAGGCATCTTGTTCAGCTTCACAAGAGAGCAAGCTGTGAACTGCAGAGTCTGTGCAGGAGCTGCACTGCTGGACTTTAACAGCAATTCTCACATAGCTCTCAGCATCCAGAAGCCTCTTTGCATTCAAGTGATCCTAACTTTGGCATAAAGTATACAATGCTCACAAGAAATTAAATGAAAAGAGGGAAAATACTCCTTCTGCCTGCACTGAGAAATCTGTTGGCAGGGCTGTGTGTTCCACTCCTGTACAAGAGACAAGGCAGTACAGTTTTCATTAAGCTTTCTAACTGTGTCACAGAAAAACTGGAGCCATGCCACCGACTTATATTCATCCTCCAGTAAAGACAGCAGCTTGCTCCACCCCTTGTTTGACTTGAAGGATTTTATCCAGAACAGTGGCATTTTTGCAGTGAGAACTCTGCCTGTGGATGTCATGGTGGTCTGAGTTCAAACCTTGTTTATCACAAATGCAAGAGTGCCTAATCATGGCACATTCCTCAATACAATGAATCAACCACAATCAAGGAGCAGGATTTGATGAAGTTCTGCCATAAATTCTGTTTTCAAACTCCCTGTTTTCATATGGAGTGGACAAATGAAAATCAGGCTGTGTGGGGAAAAAAATTAACAAATCTTTGAAAAAAACCAAAGCTGCATAATCTGTGGTATTTCAGTTGGTCTTTATCCGCAAAATCCCAGATCTTTGTTTAAGCTACAAACAGACTATAAAAATCAGCTCGCTGGCCTCTCTCCTTATTATCCACATCCCTGCACAAATCAAATGAAGCTTTTGCTGTAAAGCTGATAAAAAACACCACACACATGAGCAAGCTGATGTATTTAAAAAGTGGTTATCATTTCTAATCCTTTCCTCTCTCTCCAGGGAATATCATATTTCCAAGGAACACACAAAACTCTACCACTGAGCACACATCAGCACTTACACTTGTTTTGATTAGGGATTTTCTAAAATAACAATGAATGAAGTAGTCTAGCATTATCGTTGATTTTTAGCACCTAGGGAAACAGTATGACAGTCATCCAATTGTTTAAAATCAGTGAATAGCCAAGACCAGTTCTGACAAATATTTGCACTCACACAATCTACTTCTAAGACCTCACAAAATGAACTACAGTACCTGGTTTGACAGCATGTAGATGCTTTTGCCATTTCTTTGCAGATAACCTCCTTTGTAGAACCCCATGTTTAACCCAGGAGAAGTGGTCACAGATGCTAAACTTATGCCTGAACTCTCCTAGCAGGCACTGGAATTTGTTTGGGATTCGGGGTATTGTCTGAGATGCTCTCCAGTTCCAGTTCCTTGTCAACGGAGACAGGAAAATAGATATGTCTAAATTCACTCTAGACAACCAAGCTAAGATTCAGGCATGAAAGGCCTAATACTCATTTCACATGGGTGTAAGTCTAGTCTTGCAATTTGCCACAAGCCAATGAACGACAACACTGGGAAACCAATGTGGTGTAAGATTCAGGTCCCATCTCCTAGAATTCAGACTTTTAGATGGGAACATTTCCCCATAGGATAAAATTCCCCTTGAAAGATTAACAATCAGCCATTGCATCTCTGACTTCAAGCTGACTGTTACAGGCTTGAGCCAAAGACTAGAAAGTTTGACTTACAACGTATGCAGTGCTGAGAGGTTAAAATGTCCCTTTTCACATTATACATATTAGAACTTTGTCCACTAAAAGACTCCTTTACAGCTAAAACTGCAGGCATGAGTTATGTTTTTAGATTCTTGAAAATATACACATACACTCACACAAATGCTTTTTTTTGTTGCCTTCGACTTTAACGGCCAAATCAAGTTCCAGCTGGGTTTTGTTCCTCCTAATCTTCTCCCTGCATGACCTCTCAGCATCCTTATAGTTTTCCCAACTTGCCTGACCCTCCTTCCAGAGATGATAGATTCTCTTTTTTTTTCCCCAAGCTCCAGCCTAAGTTCTCTGTTTAACCAGGCTGCCCTTTTTCCTCAGTGAAATATATATAAGAATATATAAAGCAAAGACTCAAGCCTGACTTGCTTCAGAAGCAGCACAGACAAGTATCTGTTTGAGAAAACTTAATTGAATGTGGATATGTACTTTAAAGGAATGAAAACAAGCCTGACATAAGAGAAGGAGTAAGCATGTATTCCAGCAAATTCTCCTCTTTTTAGCTAAAAGAAGTTGTCAGGGTTTTTTTATTTGGCAATTTCTGTTAAACGAATAATCAGATAAAACAAATAAAACCAGAAGTAACACCTGTGTAGTCTGACATGAGAACAGACTTGAATCAGATTCAGCCTTTAACAGCCACCCTTGAGTGCCTGAGGAATCATAGCAAAGTAATTCTAACACCGTTAGGCCAGTTTTCAATGGACTTCTGTCAGCCGAACAGTTGATAAAAGCTGTCTGGATGACCAAATACTGCATAGTCCAAGATACAGAAAGTGGTGAATATATGTAAGCCCAATGACAGATCTGCCTCCTCGCTGCCTAGTTTTTTGTTACTGTTTCTGACAGCTATATATATTCCATTTTCAACAGGGTTCAGAAGTCCAGGCTCTATCTATATGGCATTTTTAATTCACAGCTACACAAATGTCATGGTATTTCTCTAGGGGTAAAAAAGTGTAGAAGTTGGCTTTTGTGTCAACTAATAAAATTATTGTATAATTTGTTCAATTATATTTTCTTAGCCATGTATTTATATGGACACCTAACAGTTGCAAGAGAAATGACAGACATAGATAAGATGATGCACTTTACACAGGCTGTGGCTACCACCCAAAAAGATATGACTGAAGAAGTGGTATGGAAGAGGCTCAGTCTCTAACAAGGACCTAACAGGTTACCTCTCCTATCCAAAATGAGACAGCTCTGAATCACTAACAGTTTAGCCTCACAAACCCAATGCACAACTGCCATGTGACTGAACAAGCATTGCCCTTTTCTATTATACATTTAATAGCAGAGAGTCACCAGCATTTATCTTCTGCCTCTAAGAGGCTTTCTCACCTATAAGAAACTTTGCATTATAGACTAAAGGTATCCTAGATGCTAAAAACTTAATGGGTGAAAATACTGGCTATTTGTATGACAAGGTTTTTCCATGGCACAGATTTGCTCTTTAACTGCTCTGATAAACAGGTCTGCATTTTCAGCTGCACCACCTAACCTCACACTGGCTTGCCACACACGTGGCATTTATTTCCTCTATGTGCCTATGACAATCTTCCCCTCAACCATGCAAGTAACTTTGTGGAAAATCAGATATTTTGGAATTTTGAAAATGAGAGCAACTTTTAGGGCCTCAGACACAGGTTGCAGAACACATTCTAGGACCTCATTGTTGAAACCTCATGTCCATGTTCATAATCTTCACAGTCTAAAACACTGCCTCAGTAATAAGGAATGCAGACACCAGAACACATGTAGATAGGACTGGTGTTGCAAGTAAACACTTTATTTCAAACATGATGACCAAAATTCACACCATCTATTTCCATTTAAGATTTAGATAGACTTCCATTTGCAAGAGCGTCAACTAGAATGTCTTTACAGTTGATTAGTGTGGAAGAACACTCTCTTATGAGCATGGAAGCTCCCAGTACCTGTGCATGTGGAAAGACAGTTTGAGCTATCAGATAACCATATCCCATATGTGTTTGTGTTTTCTTCCTATCATCTATATATTACTAGAGCAAGACAATTCATATTGGACTCATTATTTCCAGAGTTTTTAGCACACTACTCCTCCAGGACATATATTGTCTTTCACATAGGATAAAACCCCAGAACTCTCAAAAATTATATTAAAAAATAAAAATCCATCTTGATTCTTACTTTAAACAAACCCCACAACAGTCTGGGGAGGATCACCGTGTTTTTCAGGTGCTACATTTCCCTGCACAGACCTTATTTTCTACAAGCCAAATACTGAGCCTCAATTGCATTTTAGCAATTAAGACACAAAAATAAGTATTTGTGACCTTCTCCTAGCTCCTTCTCCAGGGTTTATGCCACTGGTCGATACTACAAACTCTTACAATCCCTCATTCTCCCCTCTACCAGGCACTCCTCAAGATCTCAGGTCCCATTCCCCTGGCCAGCCCCAGCAGTGAGCCTCTATCTTCAGCTAGAAGAAGAATTTGCTCCTGTGGTAGGGCCCCTGCTGACTCTTTTCATGGGGGATGAAGTGGCAGGTAATAGGGAGCTTGAAAGAGCTCAGATGTCCAAATACGGTGGAAATGAGAATTGGAAAACTGTTCCCAACTGTGTTAAATTTGTAGACCGTGACACTTTCAGAGATTCTGAAGTGTGGTGTTCTTTTAATTCCAAAAGACACTTGTCTGCCTGCAGAGACGTAGCACTAATGAATACTTGTGTCCCACTAAACTTAAAAGAAATAGCACAGTCTGACCCAACTTCAAATGGAAGGCAGGTGGCCTTCAGTAAAATTCTGCATAGCAGTGTATTGCTATTTGAACTGGGAAGGAAGGTCTTGATTGGATCTTGTATATTTCTTACTTTGATCAAAATTTATAAAAACAAAAAGAATCCTAAAATACAAAACCAGACAAATCCAGATATCTTCTAACAAATGACTCAGTTGGGTAGGATGAATCAGTAAAGTCATACCTTCAAAGCATTTCAAGGACCATAGAATCATAGAATAATATAATAGTTAGGGGTGGAAGGAACCTTAAAGATCATCTAGGATTCTAGGAGCTATAAGCCTAAAAGGGCACAGCAAGGGAAAGGCAGGCTCAATGCCTGGAATGCAAACATTCCCAAACAGGAAAACCAGATGGCTCTTTCTACCAAGAGGCAGGGAGCAGCTCCTAGAACCAATTCAGCTTCCAACCACATGAGAATTATGGTCATCCCAGAGGCTGCAGAGTGGCAATTCTGGATGTTGCAGAGCATGGTACTACACACTGACAGCTTAGGAGCTGGTAAGGGTAATGAGTCCTTCACAGAGGGGATCCAACAGGCCAGAGTCTCTTCCTGCCCTCTCCCTCTTTCATGCTCTCAGATTATGCACAAGGTCAGGGTGTGAAAGCATATGAGGGAACTGGGCACTCAACTGCCATACAGAAAGATCTGTCAAAAAAGACCTACCCACTTAAGATGTCATGTTAAGTAAAAGCAAAGGAGGGCTTTGAAACATCACTACCCACCCTCCCATGACTTTTTTTTTTTATATCTCTTTAGGTAGAAAATTGGACTTTCCTACTCTGCAGCATGTCTAGAGCACTGAGTGGATGACTCTGATGAGATACACCTTTAGCAAAGCATCTTATGACCTTTCAGCCATCCTGAACTAATTTTCATTGCACTTTTGGCAATGGATAAAATTGGTTTGATTTCAAAGAAAAGGATGCTCTCATGTGGTCCATGGGAAAACAAATAAGAACTTGAGTCACTCATGAAATGTACCGAGGAATTCAAAGCATCGGATATAATAGTCTATATTAAATATATTATCCCTGACATAACTTCTGGCAGTTTTGAAGCACCTGAGAAAATACTGTGGATTGGAAGCTTGAAGATCATCTTTAGTGCCACTGTAATTGTAAATAGTAATGATGGCAGACAGATGAAAACTTTTCTGCTGTTTTGAAAGATAAATACATTACAAAAATCATAAAAGCATCTCTAGTGACAGCAAAGGAATCTATACAAAACCTCTGTAAGCACAAACAGGATATTAACTGAGATTCATTATTGCTGTCTGTGTAGATGTCTATATTTAAGCTAGTACAGCAACAGGATAAACCTGATTGTTGCTATTCTCTGTAAGCATGTGAAACAGGAAGTTAAATTCCTTCTTGCAGAAGAAAAGGAAGAAAATATAACCTTTAAGAAAGGTTTCCACTGATTTAAGTCTGTCAATGGCTCAGTAGTCCCACTAAAGAAGTCTGAACTACATTTGAAATACACACAAAAAAAAGAAGGAAATTCCCTTTGAGGGTTGGTAGCCATTTTCACATCATCCAAGGAAACTTTTACATGTTTTGCTAATGATTCTTGTGCTATCTGCCATCCCTGCAGTGTTCAAGGCCAGGCTGGATGGGGCTTTGAGCAACCTGGTCTAGTGAAAGGTGTCCCTGCCCATTACAGAGGGTTGGAACTAGGTGATCTTTAAGGTCTTTGTCAACTCAAATTGTTCTATGAATCTATGACATAAATAAGGTGTAGTGTGAAGTAGAAAAGTAGAAATAAGTAATAGAAAAATAGAGTGGCAAACGATGAAGAGGAGATCTGAGAAGGAACTGCTTTCTTCAGTCCAGAAAATCTACACCTATGTTAAATTTTCAGACCAACATTTTGATGAAAAGTGCTGGAGCTCTGCCATGAATTAATGAGAAGATTACTTTTCTTTAAAAGATACAGAGCGAGCTGGACACTAGCTTAACAAGGTAATTATCAAATGAAAGAGAACTGCTGTATTGCTGTGAACCTGCATAATGACTCTTATAATTACTGATGTTTTGGCCTATCTTTGTTTTAGAAGAACCATGCATTTTAATATTTTTGCATAAAGTATGTTCAGCTACATTGTCTGAAATAGTAGGTTTACTCATAAGTAATCAATCAAATATTATCTTTCCTAGACTGCTTTTCAAATAGAAAGGCTATATATGCATGACATTTTACCAAGTCAGTTGTGCCAGAAACCTGGGAAGACTAATAATTGTTTTATGAAAAAGCTTACAAGTTTAAGTTGCATTAATAAGTTTCGTAAGTGATGGTGAGACGCTAAATACATAACCCAATATTTTTAAGAACAACTTTTCTTTTCATTAAATGGCTGCATATAATGGCAGGTATGGATATATTAATGACAAGTTTACATGAGCACTTCTAAGAATGACTGTAAGAATCCTCTGCCTCTGAAAATTCTGGTTTTTTTCCCTTTGGCTCATCATTGCATAGGTAAGGCACTAGAGTATGTACCAAAAGCTCTGCTTTTCCAAACACTGTTGACTTGAATATAATTGGTATGTCAGGATGCTATTTTCTTGCTGCTTCCTTCCTTAATAACTAAACTAGCTAGACATACCAAATATATTTCATAAACTAAATCAGTGACAAAAATCAGAGTATAACCATGATTGTACAAAGAAGGAGAAGAGAAAGACATAAGCACTTCAAAAGCTTTAAAAAATCTATAACACTTCACAGTGAGAATGAAAATCATATAGTAATGCGTCCATGAATTGCTGTACATGCTATTGTAACACAGCTGTCTGATGCAGGCTCCCAGCTCTTTTCCTCTTGCATAAGAACTGTTCCAAAATTTCATGGTAAAGGACTCATGGTTGTCCCTTTCAATCCTGCTGGCTTTTGCTTGCAAATTCAAAGCACACAGAAGAAGTATAGTTTAGATCCTATCAACAGGGCTACAGAAATGTGTCATGGTCTGGTGAGTAAATGTATCAGTTTCATAAAGACAAATTATATATGCTGTGCAATTGTAATAACCCTTACTTTTAAAAGGAAGTGACAGAAGTGGAATACTCAATTGGCAAGGCATGCAAACCAGGAAATTCTCACATGCCAATATTATCTCATTAAAGCCTTGCTTAAAAATGGCTTTAACATGCTCTCTGCAAACAATATTTCTTGTTTACTGTCTCTGCATATTAACTAGCACTTTCACTAGATATTAAAATGTCTTTAAACAATCATTCAACTTAAACCGAACTGAATAACTATCTCATGATACACTATGCAAGCAAGCAAAAATAAAATGCAGACATTCTCCTCCCTTCTAGAAGGAGAACTAAATCTTGGGCAATGATGAATCTGGTCCTTGCTAACTCTCTCGCAGGTCACTCCATTTTCTCTTGTAGCAAGATGTACTCGTGGTGGTCAGGCCCAGAGAAAGCTCTGCTCTGTGTACTGTGTCATAGCTCTCACTCACCACTTCTGCTGAGAAGCTACACTGCCATTTTCTGCACTAGCTAATGTTCCCCATGGACATGATACCCAATTCTATTACCTCTTTTGTGTGCTGTGGGTGACCAATGCACTGCTGAGAACGACCAGGTCCCCATACTTGGGTTTAGGGTAGCAGTGACTTGCCAAAGAGAAGCAGCATTGATCCTAATTCTAGCAGCTGTGACAAAAGCTTCACCAAAAGCTAATGTTGCATTGCAGTGTGCTCAGATGCCAGGGGATGTTCAAATTGAAGCTGACAGCACAATCTTAATCCTGCTTCCCCGTGCATCTGTACTACAATAATGCAGGCTGTAATTACATGATCACATATATTTGCACAAATGAATTTGATAGTACACAAATTTACTACTATCTAGATATATGTGTGCACCTTCCTACAATCAAGAGACATACCAAGGCATATTAATACTCATTTGAAGTCATGGCAGTCCACAATATATTTCCTGACATACTGGTTACATTCTGTTGAAAAAGTTATTGCTAGGAGCAGCTGAAGTTATATTTATTATATCTGAGCTCTCCACTGTAGAATCACCATCAGATTCTAAATAGGTCTTTTGTCTTTGTTATTATTAAAGAGACTTGATGGGGGGAAAGAAGCTTCAGAAGAAAGCATTTTTGGATTTAAGATTGGCTTTCAAAGTACACCAAGCCAAGGACATGCATTCCCTGAGGGACAGGGTTTCCATACAGCACTCTAGGACTGTCAGTTTGGGCTAATTGCTTGACCCAATACAGGGGAAGTGGATCCAGAGGAGAAAAACAACCTACTGCTGAGCCTGTATTGTCCAGATTTTTTCTTTCCATTTACTCAAGAACCTTCTCCCTACCATAATACAATTCTCAAGTTGTATAAAAATTCACATTACAGGTCATGTACATTCTACTAAGCTAAGTTTAATCCTTCTCAGTCTAAGATACCCTCTGTTTCCTTAACATTTAAAAACTATTAATTAGTTCCAATAGTTGTGCATTCATAACGAAGAAAAGCAGAATATTTAATAGAAACAGCCTGGAAAGGACAGGTACTGCTTTGTTTTCCAACTTGGTATAGCTTTTCCTGGTGCAAGGCCACATTCTGGTTCAAAATCTCTATTCTCTTTGACTGGACCTTTTCCTTCTGCTTTCTTTTTTTTTTCCTGTGTGTTTGTGGGTTTTTTGAAGACCATAACCTGGAGCATCCCTTTGGATTACAGAATTTGATGCACAGCCAGCCATGCATGTGCAACTGTCCCTAAGAGCCAAGCCTCAGCAGAAAAGCTGGTGTGCATACAATCTTGAAACAAAAATAGCTGTCAAATCAAAGCTAATTTGCCACAAAAGAAAGCACAGATCCACAGTTAGAGAATACCAAACTAGTTTGAGTTCAAAATTGCTTAAAAAAAGGAACTTGATTTTATAAAAGAAAAAAGTATTTTTAATCTCTCTAATCTCATTTAATAATGCATGAACTGATTTTCCTTAAGGCCAAGGGTGGGGGTGAGGTAGGAGGAACAAATAGAGGTAATATCAGTTCTTGAGAGTGAAAAAAGTTTTAAGTCTCTCAGCATCTAAAAGAGGAGAGAAATACAAACAGTTATACAGCAGACTGCTGCTACCACATGTACCACCAAAAATACGTTAGTTTAATGATCTCTGGACCAGGGTTTCATTTTACCTCATTTTAGTGAATTGAATGATGTAGTACAAAGGAATTCGGATCTGAATGAAAGGAACAAGATTGCTATCAGGATGAAAAGTAATGCTGTATTAATTCAGGTCCAGACATTAAAGACAAAAATAAAATTGAATTACATAGTGTTCTAATATTTCTGGACTAGATAAAAATGCACATAAAAGCCTTTTTCATAGCCAAATGGAGATTGGAGTAACGGATTTTTAACAGATACAACAAAATGGTCAACATCTACTTTCAGGTGCTTTCAGTGAACTGCACCGATGGTGTTGACTCACAAGGTGCTGTTGAACAGAAAACCTGTCCACTGGTGCTTTTCTGCACACATTCCTACACTACATCCAAAATGGTGAACTTGTAAGATCAGCTCAAGTCACGGATAGAAAACAGATGTTTGAAGCTGAATGGTGTGGAAAAGGTAGCACTGATAATGAAGGAACAGCACTTTCAAGACACTATAGGCAAGGCACCAGACCCTTTAGCTGAAGGAACAGTCTTACAAGTAAGCAGTTTATTTTGGAGTAGAGGTATGGAACAGACAGCACCTCAACCCATGTCCAATGCTAAGCTGCATGTGATAGTGCTCTTGAGCAATAAACGTCTCTCAACAATTGACTGATGATCCACATGTCTTGGTATCTGGAACAGACCTACATGAAACCACAAGGCTGCAGGTAGCACCACAACCTTGGCAGCCCAGGCCATCTCTAGTGTATCAGAGCTAGCTTGTAATCCTTCCCTTGGCTTTTTCATATAATAGAAAATCTAGATACCAACACTTTCAGTAACTTGCAGCAAGATCCTTCAAAGCAGAACACATCTGGAATACTGGACCTGGATTAGCACTTCTTGCTGTGCTGGCAGAGCTGAGCCTTCAGGAGTCAGGGCATTCCCAGCAGCTCAGTAGAAAGTATGAACTCCTCAAAAGCAAAGGAATATCACAAATCTCAATCATTCTGTTTCAAATCCAATAAACTCTCCTCTCTGATGCAAACTTTTAATATTGTCTATATATCGAGCACATTTGTCTTGAAAAAGCCTAAACAAATACTCTACAGAACCCACTTCTCTAAGAAAACAAGGAGAGAAGAAACAAGAAATGCAAGGTACTGCTTACACTGCTATATGCACCAGAATGAACTTAAAATATTATGGTATAAAACCTATATGGATCAGAATAGTGGAACAGCAAAATGTCAGCAACATTTTAAAGGTAATGTAATTTGGAGTGCAGAATTCAATATGATAAAGAATGATAGCTACTGTATAATATCTCAGCCTTCTCATACACAGCAGACTTAAAAAAAAAATCATGACTACATTAATTCAAGGAAACTTTCAATATGGAATTGGGAACAGTATCTCAGTGTCCAGAATCAGCTTTTGGGTCTATTTCTACTAATCATGGTGTTGCAGCTGACCCAGTTTAAATGCATTCCTATAAACATTCCATAATTTCTGGTGATGTTGCATATTGCATTCTCCTAAGCCATTCAAAAATATTGCACTACAGTAAATATCTAATGCTTAAAAATAAAGTGCATGATGTGGAACAGCACTACTGCATCACAGAAATACAATGCAAAAGTTTCATTAAAGTTTTATTCATACATTAAACACAAGCACCACATCTTGTGTAACAAACCCAGTGCTGTATCAGGATGTGTATTTGACTGTGTTCTATTTGTGTGTGCATATATGTCTGCAAGATTAAACTTGTGGGTGGAGGAGCAAAAGATTAAATTTGTGGGTGGAGGAGCAAATTTTTTATTATCTGAACATAAAAAAGATCATCTGCACCTACAAGCCTTGTCCTGACTGTGTGACTACAGCCATGAGACCTGAACTGTTCAGAGCAAATGCACAATACACAATTTTCAAATTATTACAAAGTTATCACAATACACCTAAAGTTCCCAGAACTATTAGGAATGATGTTCTGATTCACCTACACCTGAGGATTCAAAATGGGAAGAAAAAATCTGATGGCCCATTGTTTAGTTATTCTGTGTTCTATAAAAGGAAATTTGTTTCTAATACCTTCAGGCAATCCACATGCTCTGAAGTACTATAGTTTATACCAGTTGTGGATAAAACTACTATACTTAGTTAAATGCCTCTTTGGTCTAGAAACGAGATGACAATATGAAAATATGCTCTGCCACAAAATTTTCAGTTTTTTATGGTATTGCATAGGTCATTGATAAAGTGGGGTATTTCACTTCTGAAAAAGCAACAATTTAAGTGTAACAAAAGAAAAGAAACAAAATGACAAATGCAGAAATAAACATTTCCTGACTACTAAGGGAAAGATGAATATTCAGACTGAGTCTTATTTCTTACAGGAACTCTGTAACTATGTTAGAACATTTTTCTGCAAGAACATAACATATATTAAGTGACCATATTAAAAACCACCTGGTAATTTTAAGAGCTGAAGCAAGAGCAATGAAATATTGCCAATTTCATATAAAAATAATTTAAAATACCTCCAGTATAGCAACATTTTCATTTCTCAGTTAAAAAAAGAAATTAATGCACTGACAACATTTGAAGCCAAACACAGTTATTCAAAAAAAACAGAAAAAGTACTGACCAATTCCTCACAATTGCCATTACACTATCCACACATACACGCAAAACCAATTTATTTACTCAGAGTTTGTAATAGTGAAAAGTTGTTTAATATTTTTATGTAAAAAAAGCTATTGATTTCCATTATTTTGCATGGGTTTCCAGCATTTTATTAACACCATCTCCATGAGAGAGAAGGAATTAAACACTATATAATTTGGACCAAATGGGTGAACAAAGGCCAAACACAGCAAAGGAATTGTTTGCATTGGGCAGGGGGAAAAAAAAACATAGACCACTGTGATTTTCATGTGTTAATTTTGCCTTTATTCTTTCTGCTCTCTGAATGGACCCTGGCCTCTTATAATGTATCATGTCCTATTATATTATGATTTCTCCCAAAGAGGGCTTATCATTTAATCTGTTTATACAGCAGCAGAACCAATCTGGTTGACTGGGATTTTGGTGTGCCATTGCAATTAGAGACTCTACATAAATGTGCAATATTCACATCAGGAGGTAGTAGCCCTTAGTACATTAATAGTCCTTTTCCAGGTCCTACTTTACAGACATAGAATCTCCACCAGTGATTTTTATAACATGCTCAGTTACAAGCAGAAGAGACCTGAGATGCCCATTTGTAAGGTATCTGAACCAAAATCCTGCATTACTTGTAGGATATTTGAAAGAGGCTGACAGAACAGTTTTCATGATAAACCTTTCCATGGACTACTTAACCAAGGTTGTGTGTGTCCATACATGGATGCACACACATGTTGCACATGGATGGCCCTTTACAGTAAAGCAGCCCTTTTATTGTATTTTAAAGGCATCAATAACTCAGAGGCACAGGATCGTTACATTAGCTAAGAAGACTGCAGCTGACAGAGCTGAAGGTCTAATTCATATCTGCTAATTGCAAATCAGGAACTAGAAGGAATTATTCCTTCAACACCTGTCAGTAATATGGAGGGAAAAAAATGCTTGTTCTGAACAAACTGGTGGAAGATTCATGTGCAAAGTCTTGCAGAGCCAGCAATATTAGAAAAAAACATTATTTCTATTGTTACAAGTTAGAAATGTTAAAGTGTTTTTAATCACAAAATATTTAGCATCCAAGATGAGAAAATTCTTCCAGAACTGGTTATGATGGCTGAGACTGAACTGCAGAGAGGGCTGAATGCTGGCACTTGCTTTGGGACCAGTGACTCCAGAGAATCAGAGGTGAAGGTCAGACAGACCCTTGATCAGTGGAGGCTCCAGACACTCCCCATGGAATCTGTTCCAGCACCTCAATATTCTCATTGTTATGAACTAACCTCTCAATGTACTTTTTTTAGTGCAATTTAAGACCAGCATCTCTTCTGCTCATCATGGATATGGAAACAGACCACATGCCTTTCCTTGATAAATCTTGTTATTCTGTCCTGTCTTCCCTTCTTTTTGCCATGTTTTCTCTTCTGTAGACTGACCAACCTGAATTCTTTCATTTTTCTCTTAGTAAGTCTTATTTCAAGACTTTTGCCTTCATCTAGACACTCTCCAATCAGACCACAAATGTTTCTGTACAAATGCCCTCCAAAACATGCATCCAGTACAGTCAAAGAAAAGGCAACCCCAGTCAGTAGAAGAGGTGCAGCTGGTGCTCCAGAATACTGGATTCACCAAAGCTCAACAGACTGGGAGAAAATATGGATAAAAACTATGCATGAAAATTAAGAATCTGTTAAAGAGACTTGCTCTTTATCCAAAAGACACAACTATAATGTAAGAAAGAAAACAACTCTGACAAAAAAAAAATTAGTAGAAAAATGAAAGCAATAATTAGAAAGAAAAAATACCGATAATGATAATGACTACAGAAAATAAAAGCAAAGATAAAAAAAGGGGAAAAAATTCTGTAAAAACACTGTGAAATATAAAATATTAGAATGAGATGTGGAAGTTGGCAGTGAAAAATCCATGTCTGTATAAGCTAGAGAAAATAAGACCGTGAGTTTTATTCAAAAATTAATTTAATTTGGAAACAGAAAAACTGTCAGCATCAATATAGAGAAGCTTTTTTGTTCCACTTTTGGAAAGAATGTTGATTCTGAGTGAAAAGTACTTTCTAGTCCACCAGCAGCTAGATGGATCTTAAACAGTATCTATGAGAAGTAAATGTTTTGAAATTAGCAGTTCTAAGAGGTTTTTTGCACATTTCTATCTAGTGTTACAAAATAATAATTAGAAAAAAAAAAGAACTACTGAGGGAATGTTAAAAACCCACTATTGTTGTGCTGATATTTAAGAAGGGACACTATATAGTCAGGGAACTGTATAACATAATACACTTGCTTGATAACAACCCTGACAAAATTGTGAAAAAAATTATACAGGATCTAACTGACGAAGATTGAAGTGAAAGGGATGTAATTAATGCCAGTCAACATGGGTTTATGTAAAATAGCTCTTGTCAAACAAATCTCATTTTATTCTTTGATGGGCTTACAAAAGTTTGGGTGATAACGATAGGTGCATGGGTGTAATACACTTAGACACCTGTAAAGCATTTGACTTGCAAGTGCATTGCTTATATTCTTACTAAAATGTATTCACATACACTTTTAATAGACCATATGTTAAATGGATTGAGAACTCTTTAACACACTTATTTTAGGAAGTAATTGGTAATTAGTAATCATTAGCTGGCGGGTGGAGAGGCTAGTGGTGATCCAAAGGCACTTGTGAACTTGTTACACCTGATTTAAATGAAATCTTCGTCTGCGTTCTGAAATTTAACTCAAAAGTATTGCCAAGAAACTTTGACAAAGAAACAAAACAAGAAGAGTGGTATATAAAGATCAAGACCAGGGAATCACAAAGGATAATCTGTCTCACTTTAGCTAGACCAATTTACTGTGTTGTACCTGAATTCTCAAATTATGTTTAATGACTGAGATTTCTTGGGGGAAGGGGGGGAGGAGGGAGAAAGAAAGAACATGTTCCTGGAAATACTACAATCTGTTTCTCTTGGCAAATTTAATTTTCTCTCCAAGAGTTATATGAGAGAAGCCAGACAACAGTTTTATAGAAACCTGGGGTGACAATGCAGCATGCTGGCCTCGAAACCATCTCTTTGACAATAGCTATGCAAGTGGGTAATGTGTGGTGAACTTTCCTGTTTACTCCCAAATTATGTTCCCTGCTTAGCAGAAATGCCCACTAGATGTAGTTTCCCATTGTTAACCCTTGCAAAAATTTTTCAACAAAAGGCTATAAACTTACCAGTATTGCACAGGTTATAATCAGTGACAAAGGCAGAATGAATGTGTTGCAACTCATTTACTGTGTATTAATTAATTACTTCATAGTAAAGTCTAAGATACACTTGTGCAATATATTCTAAAGGCTCACAGAAAAAGTTAGATAAGCACTTTAAATCTGATGATTTTACCACTTGGCCCAAAGTTCTCTGCACTCTGAAACTTGCTCAGAAAATTCTACCTCTATCTTTCCAGTCATCAAAAAATCAAGAAATGATGAAAAATCAAGCCAGGTTCATGCATCAAATAGAGAAAATGAACAAGAAGGGCATCAAATGCAAAGCATGGTATAGTTATATTGTACATTCCAAACAGAAACTGCAGTAGAAATTATAACATAAAATACATATTCAATTATCATCTACAGATTCAGAGCAACAATAAAGCTGAAATCACTATATTTTCCTAGGGATACAGAGAGCAAAAGAGCTCAAATAATTTCTTCTGAAATTTCTACTGTGTAACATTATGCAATGCCATATAAAATTGGGTGATGGAAGCCCATAAAAAGCGCCTGAAATTCTCAATACATTCTACATCTCTAGGCTTAAATAAATCCATTTTGAGGACTCCATCATACATACCACACATGAAATTTTTTTCCAGCTACAAATGTGATAACTCATGCTTTTGCTTCCTCACAGTATATTGCTTCTGCATGGACAGAAAGCATTTAGTGAACAGAAGAGAAATGTAGACAAGCTCTAATTTTCTGTACAGTGGCAACTGCATCCATTATGTGTTACAGTGGCACTTTGCCCTGAAAGAGTTAACTTTCTCGCTCCTATTCTCTGCAGTGCTGCATAAACACTGCACATTATTCTTACTGAGCATGCTTCATCTTTCCTGTCTCCACAGTCTTGGGCTGTCAATCAGCTGTCAGTCCCTACCACATCAGCACAGTGCGCATCACCAGGCTGTCAGCACAGCAGCTGATGAGACTCTGCTAAGAGCTGTCAATCAAAGTTGTTTCTCTTATCTGTTCGGGAAATATTTTGTCTCTAAGAAACAAAGAACCTGGGCAACAATGGATCAGAGTCTAGTATTTACTCTTTTACAGGGATGGAAGCCTCTTAACAGGAAATGAATGCTTTATCCACAACAAGGAAACAAAAAAATCTGCTTCATTAGGCATATTTTCTTTTTTGGGTTTGTTTAAATCCTATTTACTTCTTGACCAAACAAATCAGGGCATAATAGATTAAAGAAATTTTTTTTTGCTCTCACTGTAGAATGAACTTCATGGGTTTACTTCTTAGTTTCTGTTGACTATAATTCAATGCAGTTTAAAACA
>NW_008679643.1:68830-78139 GCF_000695815.1 Acanthisitta chloris | reverse complement strand
TATCTTTAGGCATTGGAATGTGTGAGGTTTCTCTCCTTCTCATGGTAGCCAAAATGTCAGACTAGAGAAACACATAATTTACACCCATGTTACACTAAAATATATCTCTTTTTTTCTGTAGCACTTCTCATTAAAATTTCAACACAGAATTTAGTAATGTGAGTGGGGCTCACAGATAACAGCAAACCAAAAGAACAGCTGAGGGGTGTAAGCAAGAAGAAGAAAACCCTACATTTTCAGTGAATGTTTGAAAGAAGATAGTATCTGCTTTCTGGAATGCTGTGCCAGGGAGAAGGAATTGCAGAAGGTAAAGTTCTTGCATCTACAGAAATCAAATACTGAAGACAAAAAGTGCTGCAAAGATGAGCACAGAAGCTATTTCAGGTCTGCCACAGAATCTCTACATGAAAAAGTTAAACTGGGCTTTCAAGTGCACATCTATCCAAGGCAGAATAATGTTCTGCAAGGATAACTGGTCTATGTTCAACAAACCTGGCAATCAAATTAATTAGCACTGATGGATCACTGAACTAACAAACCTCTGCTCTTCCCAGGTAGTGAGTATCTTTACATGTTGTGCCATACAGATATTCAGGCACATATAAAACCAGTTTGAGTATCACTACATAGTGCTGCCTTATGTGAAGCAAAGTATACATAACCCAGTGACTTCAATCCCCATTTTGACCCATATCTATTTTCCTCTACAAATTAAAGAATGCCAGAGCTGACTGTCAAGAAAAAAACACTTTTCTCATATAGAGAGGAGTGCTGTAAAACATGGTAATATGAATGGCAGACCTAAAAATATTTGGTGTTTTTCATAAAGCTTCAGTTTTAGGCCATGGAATTAAATAAGCAAGTTCATTTTCTGAGACCAAAAAAAAAGTTTACAACCCGTAACACTTTCTTGGACAGAACTGTATATTAAAAGTAAAAAAAACTGGAAGGCAAGTAAAAGCAATATTTTTTATTGTAAATCATCAAACACTTAAACAAACAATTTACAGGCCTGATTCATGTGCTCTAAACATTTGCATTGGCTGTGGAATTGGACTGTTCAGGTAAGAGCAAAGGGCACAGAGAGCCAGCTGAGGAAGGCTATGATAGGAAACTCACAGAAAGGAAAAGTTTAAAGCAAGCCCGGGAAAGAAGCCCCTGGCAGGCCTTGGGAACTGCAGTCAAGATTAGAGAAGAGCAGAAGAGAATATGCAAGTTCCCAGCAGCCTCCCACAGCACTCTCAGGGGCTTTGAAGAAGGAACCTGGGGCAAAACACCAAGATCCTTCAGGTCTCTGGTGGCTTAAGGCAAGATCTGCATAGCCCCTATGAGAACAAGGTGGGAGGAGGACTGGGAATTGGCATAAACCAGAGGAAAAAATGGCTATGGACAGCAAAAAACTATTTGTCCTTTCCACACATGCACACACACAAGATTTCTTCTGGAATTTGCTCCAGAAGAGAATATTTTAGTTCCCAAAAGAGGGAAACCATTGCCTCAAAGAAAGAAAATGAGGTGGCAGCCACAACCAATGTCAGAGATGTAAGCAAATCTCTCAGGCTGAAGCAAGACAAAGACAGGCAATTTTGAGCTGAATCCTGGAGCAAAGACAAGA
Organism: Acanthisitta chloris; assembly: GCF_000695815.1. Lineage (NCBI taxonomy): Eukaryota > Metazoa > Chordata > Aves > Passeriformes > Acanthisittidae > Acanthisitta > Acanthisitta chloris. The sequence continues at coordinate 76,524 of NW_008679643.1, read as the reverse complement.
GGTCAATATATTTCATCACTTTCAACTTTATAAACAATTTCTCAAAGAATGCCTATTTCTCTTTTCCTGGACCTCATCTTGGTTCCCTCCATTACTGTCTGTGCCTGCAAGAGTAAGAACAAACAATTTGTCTTTTCTCTTCCTTCTCTGCCAGCTCCAACATTTTTAATGCCCACTACATACTAACATACATGCACACTGGGCAAGGAGGCAGGTGTTTCACTGGGGATGGCAAGGATGAAGGCCCAGGCACTTGTGTTTCATCTCTTTCAAAACTCCACACTTGGTGCTGCTCAGCCTACTCTGCTTCACCTAACAGAAGCCACAGCCCCCAGCCAGCAATTTTACCAGTTGCTTGGTATAAAGGTACTGGGTGACATTATGGTCTTCGAGAGATGCCACAAGGATCCACAAAAGCAGAATGTAGCATTGAGCATGGCTTGAGCAGGCAAAACAGAGACCTCAGTCAGGTCTCTGTGTTCAGTGAGTGCCTGCTACAGGTAGGAGCAATTTTCTGCTCATGTTTGCACCCAAAGTGGGGCACACTGCTCAGTGCTCAACTCGTGGACATGGTTTTGGACACAAACTTTGCAGCTAGGAAGAGAAAGCTGCTTTCATCATGCAAACCCCTCTCTGGACCCTCCGCAAGCAACACTGAAGGTGTCCCCAAGCAGGGATTTGGACAGAATGGCACTCCCAAGGCTGCTCTCAAAGCCTTCTCAGAGGGCAATGGAACAGCACAAATATACTCTTTAGAGTATCCCTGAACAGGAATACTGCACGTGTCAAAAAGAATCACTAACACTGTGGTTCAGAATTATATAAATATTTACTAATGAAGGAAAGAAAATATGAATGAACAGCAAAGAGCCCTAAATGCTGAGTTTCAATCCCAGATGCTGAGAAAAACAGCACGAAAAACAACAACAGTTTGTGCAGAGGTCAGAAATTAAAACCAGAGGAAAAATCCTGTGTACTAGTTGCTTTTAAAAACATGCCTACAGTAATTTGCTCTTTCAATCACGCTTATCTGCAACAATGCTAAGAATTACAGCATTACCCTGTACCAAACTGCCCCAGTTACAGACAGTACAACCATTATCAAGCATTTGTGACAACAGGAGTATTTTACACTTTGACAAATTCTTTCATATGCAGCACTGTTTTCCAGAATCACAACTCCCTCTGATCTAACTGGACATTAATTGCTTTTTTGCTGATGTATCTGTGCCTTCTGGACTGATAACACAACTAGCAAATCTGATATCTGACAAGTTGACTCAACCTAATCAGGACAGATCAGCTGTTACTAGCATTGCTAAAGGCTGTAATTTGAGGACCTTTACAGAGTTATCACTTGCTTTGAAAGGCAAGAAACTGTAATTCTGTCAACACTAATCCCAGAATGTTCGTTCAAAGTGGCTGTTATTTTTTTCTCCAGGAGAAGGTAACACTTGTCAAATAAATACCTGAGATAATTGATAAAAAGGAATTAGAAGTATGTGAGTGATACACTGACAATCAGTCACTCTCACGAAAAAGAAGAACCTTGCAAGATTCAGAACATTAAGTAGAGAGCACAAGCTGTCATTGTGAAGCAAAGGTCACTCTGAATGGAGTGAAACAATTGGCAATGCAGTTTTTCAATGTTTACTTCTCTCTCTGTTGTTTAGTGCTAAAGCTGAGTGAATTATTCACTTCAAACAATTTGTTCGATGAATTTTATCCCTTTTTGCTGCTCAGCATATGCAGGCAATGGGTACCAATGCCATCAGATTTATTCACTGCTTCACTTTTATTCAAGCTTTCATTTAGTGCTTGATTGAGAATATTCTAGACTCCCACTGCTGTTCAGACAATCTCCAAGGCAGGTCCCTAATGTGTGCAAGTAGCACAGATCCACACAGCTGAGAGAATAATACTTAGCTACATCAGCAAGGATACAGCTTTTGATTTGTTATTTTTTCTGATCCCTGTTTAAATTTGGAAGCCCTTCCAGCAACAATGCTGAAATTTACTACAAAATTCTCTTTCTCTGAGCAGTTTTGCCCACAAGACTCAACACTTGAACATTTGCAGAAAACAAATTAACAAAGGCTGCAAGCACAGCCAAATTATTAATTAAAAATTTTACAAAGATTATATTTTATTATTTGTTTCACTCCACTAGGAAATAATGTATTTTCATGTAATAAAATTCAGAGGAATTCCACAAAAAATGGATTCCCAACCCATGCAATTCTTTAATGAAACATAATAGTCACTGAATACACACAAGTGACTTTGTCATTGCCAGGGTTGCATCTGTCTCATACAGATAAACTGTATAAACTGTGTTCAGAAACTCAGACTTAAAATTAGAAAAAAAAAAGCGTCTCTTACTGTATCGCTTTGGTCCATCTTCCAAACAAAATGAAAGGGTTAAGGTTGCATCATCTTCAAAAAATTCAGTTGCAAAGGCATCCCACCAGAGGTTGTCACTATCCTAGGAAGCAACAGATCATTCACTTAACAGGAGGCAAAACAAAAATATGTTCATCTGTTGTAAAAGAAATTCAACAGGGTCACACCTAGCTTGGCTTCTTCACCTATGGTTTTGGGGTGTAGATGTCTATATGATATTTCAAACTAATTTACTTAGATAAAGTTCTAGTTTTAATTTAAGAAAAAATAAAGTGTTTAGTTTATAACATGATAAACTCCCATTTTACTGAGCACACTAAATATGTACAACTTTCATTTCCATAAACACATGTTTTGCTTCAAGTATTATATATGGGTTTATAAATCCATTGCAAGTAGAGCAATTATGAATTCCCCCCCCTCTTTCCTGGACTGTGTGTCTCAAATACTTGGTCCCAGTAATGAAAACAACTCAGTACTTAATTCTATAATGCTACATCACCAGCATGAGCTGACAATTTTATTTAGAAACTTAATATAATGGCCATTCCACTCCAATGCATTTAATATAAACACTATACTACAGCAGGTTAATTAAATACCAGCTAGTTACTTATATGTAATTGTTGTGAGAAATCTTTAAAGTGTGATACATGAAGTGAAAACATTATTTTTAGATGACCTGTGTATACTTTGACTTACAGTAATACACGTAAGTGGAGCATTGCAATTATTAATATGGTATGCAATGTAAAGCATATATAAATACACCACTACAGGTGTACTGTTGGTTTTGACAACTGAACAAGGCATTTTCGGACCTGGATGATCAACAACAGTCACCCAAATCTCTATGTCTAGCACCTGAGAAAGTGGTCCAGCTTGCAAGGGTTTTTGCAGAAGTCAGGCAACACAAATCCCACCAAATGTTTCATTCAAAAGCTATGGATATATTTAACAGCTGGATTAGAAATGTTTGGTACAGTCTCTTCTGCTCCTTTGAGGCCCTGAGACTTAAATAACTCACAGCAGGATCAGCAACAAAGCTGGAAATACACTTCTGAAGATGCCCCAAGTTACACTCCTCAGAGCCACTCTACCCCACTCATGGCAGTTGCCTTTCCGGCGTGGAAGTCTAGGTTCACTCAGCACAGTGACCACAGAGCACCTCTTAATGCCTGAGCAGCAAAGATGTAAGCCAGAAAACATTCCTTCTCTTCACAGGAAGAAAAACAACCCTGAGATAAAATGCAGATTTAAGAGCAAATATGCATCTATTATAGCCATTCTATCTACACGTGCAAAGAAATAACTATCTGGGGCTTTCAGTTCTGCCCCTGTTTTTCCTGATGATGTTACTTTTGGATTTCACTCCTAACTGCTCAGCAAGGCATTTTTCCTGCCTCACAATTTTGACTGTTGTCAAGCATCCAATGGAGAAATGGTAAAGACAGGTTGTAGCAATCAAGTTCCTACCAGAAGCCCCAGAGAGACCTTTGGCTGGGTCAGAGCCTGTAATACACTTTCCTTGCCTAGCTTCATCCCACGTGGAAGTAACAGGACTGCATGGCCCTACGGTTCAGTCACACAAATTGTTATCAAAACTGTCCCCATATCTTAGGAATCTGTTGTCACAGAGAGTTGCTGCTCTTTCTTCTTTCTTGGTGTAAACCTGATGAGTTTTACCATGTACAAACATTGCTATGTTGAGTAGCCAAGTAGCCACAATGCTAAGTGTGAAATATATACACAGGTGTTCAACACACCTCTACACATGGACCCTTCACTCAGCACAGCCTGGTGGGTTACATTACAAACACATACAAGAGTGGACTGCCAACAAGTAGTTACAAGTTACCACTCTCTGCCACTTGGCAAAGGAGGCTGCAGCACCCTTTAACTGCATTCTTTTGGACATACTTGTCAAAAGGAAGCAAGAGGGACCGGAAGGATTTAAGCAACATCATATAGCACATTTTCAGTTTTGCTAACTCCATAGTTGAGTATCACTGGAGCTACTCATGCAGCATCTAATGACACAGCAACAGAAAGGGGAGCATCACATAACCAGGATGTAAATGCAAATGGGAAAGACAGAGAAGAGCTGGGAAAGTGCAGGGCCTCATCTCAAAACCACAGATATTTGCACTCATCCTGACTTCCAAGAAGTCTTGAAGGCAAGGAAAATGTGGAGATGGAATTACTGTGAATACCCTCCCTGGACAGATGAAATATCCAGACTCTGTCACAGTTTGAATACTGTCCAAGGTCTTTATCTTAAGCTTGTGCATATTTTATGTCAGGAAGAAGGAAAAGCATAAAATGCAACACCCCACCCCCAGAAAGAAAACCAGCCCTTAATAGAATATATAAATCCTGTCAAGCTTGGATGTTCTCTGCTGATTAATTCTCTGCTCCACCCTGGTCACAGGTGGGCCCAACTACTCTCACAGCCAAATGTGAACAAAACCAAATGAGGTGTCCCCAGCCAAGCTGAAAAAGGATCCAGTTGTTACCAAACCAAAAAAATTACCCCCTTTTTTTTTTTTTTCCAAAAAAGGGGATAGTGAAGGCAAGGCTGCCCTCAGGCATCTTTAACTTATGCTTTGACAGGTTACGGGGGATTTTGCCAGAGTAATTATTTTTCTATTCAACAATAATGAGAAATTACCATGGCAACCTCTCTATCACGTAGTGCACTCACATGCTCAAACATTGAAATAATGGCCCAAACATAACCAAAAAAAAATAAATTAATACTTTAAAAATATTTTGTATTAAAATAAACTTAAGGAATGGGTCACAGGAGAGAAGAGGGCAGAGATAACCTGCAAGTCGGGTCAGAAGTGAAGATGCCATGCTACCCAAGCAGCAAAACGTCTTCTGCCACAACTGGCATTGTTCCCTCTGATCCCCTCCACCCCTGGTATTATTTGTAATTTGAAGCATGGCTCAACTCTGAATAGGGTCTCCAAGTAAAAGGAATCCTAGGGTTTCAATATTTTTTCCTGACTCTGATTTCTTTGGCAAAAGTAATCAGATTTTAAGTACAATGATGTTCTTTTTCACCCTCCATCTAACAGTCCCGTATGTTCACCGTGTGATCTGAGAGTCAAGCTGAGTTCTTCTTTACACCTTACACACTTACATGATTAAGAGTCTGCAAGCTAAATAAGGCCTTTCTACTTGCCTGTGATGGTGATTGCTGAACCAAAATAGATCCTGCAACTGGAATATGAGGCCAACTGAGACTATGGCATTTTCTCCAAATTCCTGTATCTTTGTTTAATGATTTGGAAGGCAGAATGGAGTTCACATAAAAAGTCAGTACATGAAACCACACTCTAGAGGATGCAGATACCTTGCAGGACAGAAGTGGAACTCAAAACTATTTTGATAGATTGGAGAAATGATTTGAAATGAAGATGAAATTCAAGAAAGTGAAGTGACAAAAACGCAAATACAAAATGAGGCTAAGCAGTACTATAGAAAATGGTCCAGATCATAAAGGTCCAGATCATGTCATCAATTTGCTGGACTTGCAAATAAGAAAATATCTTAGATACAAAAACCTTGCACTCCAGCAAGCACATCTTTGGAAAGACTTCAACTGGAATAGTCTGTCCACCTCTGGAGTACTGTGGCCAGGACTGGACCACCCACTCTTGTAAGAATTTATCTGAGGCCCACAGGAATCATTGAGTTTAAAGACACATGCAAACAAACATACCAACCCCAAAAGACTCTCAGGAAACAAGGCAGAAGGATCTAGCTGTGTTTTGTATAAGACAGGAGAAGCTCACAGGAAATGTGACTATAGTCTTCAAACATTTGAAAAGATGGCTATAAAGAGCGAACACTTGTCCTTGGTGGCTAACAAGGGTAGAAAAAGTAATAATTGGCTCAGTTTGCTGCCTTCTAGGGTTAAGTGGTTTAATCCCCTGTTAGAGATTTCTAGGCTGGTGTTTTGCAGAGGGGTAAGAGCTGCAGAGCATGGCTGCTGTGTTCTCAAGAAGAGTGGGAACAGAGGTCCTGCTGCCTATAATCCTCGGGCAGAGCAGTCCTGTTACGGCAGCTCCATGCCTCATCCCCAGCGAGAAGCTGATTTTTGGTTTCTACTTCACATCACTTTTGGCTGCATATGTCTAACAGGTGTAAACAGTATATTAAAATACAGTTATGGAAACAAGTAAATGCAATTCTAAATACACACAGGAAAAAATCTGTTCTGAAGAAACGGCTTTTTTTTTTTTTTTTTTTGTATGGTCACTTTTCAGGGAAAACCTGAATTTTAAACATCAACCTATATGGCTTGGCATTGGACAAGGCAAAAATAAAGAGATAGTACCCTTGAGAGTTTACATTTTTCTTCTGGCACCTGCAATCCTTCCCTATTGACACTTACTATTTTCAGAACTCTGTATGTCCACACTCCTGTTGGCAACATATACGTCTCATATTCTTTCAAGTTAATACTGCACAAGGAAACTGCTGTCTCCCCAAGGAAAGAATGGCATTCCTCCCCTCCTCCCATTCCCAGCAAATCAAACTACACTTGAGCTTTTAAAATGCAGTTCAAGATAAGATTTTGCCATTAAATACACCTGTAAAAACTCCACAGCCATTACAAACTCATGAGATAAGTATCAAAATAGATCTGACATTAATGTTTATGCTCAGAGCACACTAGCAGATCATTAAAAATAAAATGTCTGACTACAAGAGACCAATAATTTTCCCCATTAGTTTTAAATTAGACCCATCTTGTCTTTACCTAACATATTTAAGAATATGATATAAATTTCACAGGAGTAACAAAATAATTGGGATCTATATATCTTAATTTTATACATTTGGACATTCAAATACTGATCTGTAGCTGCAAAGCACAATGGTTTGATAATCTGGCATAGGGTTTTTTTTGCTATTTACATAAATTCTATAAGGAATACAGACATTATGAGTCTTAAATTGATTTTCTTGGAAACAGTTTGAACAGAGTGAAAAAGTGGAATGCTCATATGTATGTAGGTGGGAAACCCATATAGTCAAAGGGCTGTCTGTTATGGAACAGGTGCAAGAAGATGCATATGTATCTTATATTCCCAGTATCTCTGCTGGGAATATGTGGTAGCCCATAGTTAGTAAAAGTACTGACCAACCTGGTTGTCCAGGGCTGGTTTGTAAGGACCACTCCCATTGCATTGTGTTTGCTACTCTATCTCATTTTCTTTATCTCAAACGTAAAGCTTGTTTTACACAGAATTGAGTATACCTTTAATCTTGCAGGT
>NW_008679643.1:33505-68793 GCF_000695815.1 Acanthisitta chloris | reverse complement strand
CTGAGTCTATTCCTTCCATTTGTTATTTCACACATACGCACAGTTTTAATGGTGTTGCTTGCTTTTATTTCACTTACTAGTGTGGCAGGATTCCATCTCTCAAACAATGTGTAGTAAAACTGGCAGAAAGATTTTAAGACTTGGCTTTGGTCATAAGTAGTTTTCTGTTCCATTATATACTTGCAACTTCTTGCCAAAACTCTGCTCAATGCCCAAAACATATCAGTTTCCTCAGCTTACTTAATAATTGATTAAATTATTGTTTACATTCCACTTAGGAACTTATCTTCATTTGTACAGTAAAGAAAAAACATCAAGTTTCTGGTTTATTGAAAAGGCAGAATATAGTTGTGCAACAGATCCCCACAGCAATACCTCCTCAGAGAGACTGACTGGGGTGCAAAACGGGGGCTGCTCATGTAAATCTGGAGTAACTTTAAGAATCCAATGGAGTTTCAGGGAAAAGTTCAGCATGGGGAGTTACTACTACAAACTCACTGGAAACTCTTAATATATCAAGGATCCTATTTTTTTATTGCCTATAAACACTTACACTAAAAGACAACAAAACACCAGGGGGTAACAGCTTGTTTTCTGAATGGAGAACTGTCAAAATCAAGCATTAATTACTTGATTTCAAATAAAAATGGGAGAACCTAAAAAGGAAAAAAAAAAAAAAAAAAAAAAGGAAAGAAAGAAAAACGGTGAGAAGACTGCAAAATATGCAAATTGATCTATGTCATTTTCTTGATGTATTCTGTACTCAGATATGTGGGAACCAGCACCACTACAGCAAAACTACCATGCTGTAATGACACTGGCCATACAACTCAGCTTTGCAGATATATTGCTTTGAGATCATGTCACTTAGATTCTCAAATACAAGTCCACACTGGGAAATTATATCATGGGTTCAGATTAACTGAAACACTCTGATATTGAAATAAGGACAAGAAATATTTTTCATACATTCAGAAGGATGGTTGACCTCTTCTTTGTTATTTAGCCACTAACATATGCCCAAATTAGAGATGTTTTGTTAGAGTAGGTGCAGCAACTGCTTGCTAGGCTGGCAAATATCAAGACCAGTCTACACACAGCTATAAAAGCACAGTTATTCCACTACATCTAAGTCATCCAATTTTTCCATCTACACAGATGCTACATGTATAACAATTTGGATATCCTTTTAAAATTGTAGTCCTTAAAATTACAGAGATTTTCTAACTTAAGTTATCAAGAAAGAATAAGACAGAGAGATACCTGGTTCAGTCTAATAGCAGAATCAAAGAAGAACACCTGGTCTCAAACCTATTATTTGCCAGTCTTTAAATTTTACTGTAGCTTGTGGACAAAAGAGAAGTGAATTCTTAAACATCCACTCTGAATGTTTCACTACTCGCCTACGGCAGATGGGAGATTACAGAGTTTAATGCTGCATAAGAAGTGAATTCTTAAACATCCACTCTGCATGTTTCACTACTCGCCTACGGCAGACGGGAGATTACAGAGTTTAATGCTGCATCGTAAGCAGTACAGAGCAGAAAGAGTTAATTTATGAAATGTGTCATTTCACCTGCTTCTTTAATTTGAATTCATTATTTCCACTCCTGGAACTTGTGCACAAGAATGGATGGGAGAAAGACAGGGGGGAAAAAAAGAGCAATGGAGCTGGGCTCAAGATGGATTCTACTGCCAATTCCTTATTGACAACATCTGATCTTTGATATTTCACAGCAGTATCATCAATGACCAGCAGAAGATGCTCTTTTGTCCTTTTTAAATATACAGAACACAATTGCACTTGGTCTCTATGGATAAGACCTATATTCTGGCTGTGTGAACAAAAAGACTGGGCATTAACAACTAAATCATGTGCAGGTTTTAACAGAAATAGGCACTTCCATCTGTAGCATAGTATGTGTTAGGACTTGCTATACATACAGTGCATACTAAATCCATATTCAAAATTGTTTTAAATTTGAGCCCTCTTTTCAATAGGCATAAGGACGTCTCTAGCTGGCTGGGAACAGTAATAGATTTCCTTAGTAGTATTCTCAATCCATGATCATTGCAGACAAATCACAGACCTGAGTTTTGTGTTTATCAAAAATGAACCACAGTTACACTTCTCTATTCTGCCACAGAATACCCCAAAGCCTTTGCCTTTGAGAATGGTTTATAGAGATGGAATATTAAGTGTGTCTATTATCTATTGTACTACCGACAGCCATACAAATGTTCTTATTTTATTCTGACATTTTGACCTGGCTTCTTTTTTACCTTGTTTACTTCCATCTATATGAGTAAATGGAAGCTACTGTGCCATCTATCCAAATGAAAAGGCAATAACTAGTATTGCCATGAGTGAATATAGAGCATCAAACATTGTGTGTCACTAAGGCACAGAAAAAAAAAAAGTTGTATTTCCAGCAATATTAGTAAATGAGTCTCTCCAGGTCTATCTACCCAACTGCACTAACTCCCAAGGCTCTAAAATTTAGTGAACGCAAATCTCTTTATCAGTTATTACAGTGAAAGTAAAATTATTACTGACACCATTTAAATACTATATTGGGAACATGATTAAGACAGTTCTTGACACCTCCATTTCACACTGGGCTCTCAACACCTCTTTGATCACAGAAGTCTCACCAAAGCACCATGTCTATTAGAGACAAGTAGAAAGCTGAGACCTTCAGAGGTCCCTGCTTCTGAACAACTACAATCCAAACTATGACCTAAAAGGCTCTACTTTGAGAGGTAAGAAACAGCTCTTCAGCTGACTTAAAAAACCTGCTGCTTTTCTGTCTTGTGCCTTATTCTTGTGCAGGTCTAGTGATCCAAAAGGGAAGGAAAACACGGATAAAGACAAACCACACTTCCACCTATGTTCCAGCTTCTTGGAGAAGTGTCAAATGGTGACAGGGCTAAGTAATACAGTATGGAAGAGTTGATTTTATCATAAAAAATTATATGGGTTGAAAAGACACATAGGTGAGGAGATATATATTTCTACATTCACAATAAAGATGGAGAGGGATTATTTACAAGGGCATGTAGTGATAGACAAGGGATAATGACTAAACTGAAAGAGGGAATGTGTAGATTAGCTATTAGGAAGAAATTCTTCACTGTGAGGGCGGTGAGACACTGGAACAGGTTACCCAGAGGAGCTGTAAATACCCCATACCTGGGAGTGTTCAAGACCAGGTGGGACAGGGCTTTGAGCAACCTGGGCTAGTGGAAAGGGTCCCTGCGCACTACAGGGGGATTGGAACTAGATGATTTTTATGGTCCCTTTCAACCCAAACCATTCTATGACTCTGTATGATACTTACAAAACTCTGCCCTACAGGGCTTAGAGAAAACTTTTGCTAAGACTCAGCAAAAGACTTTTAAAATTAAGGACATGCTTAAATGCCTTGCTGAACTGGGATAAAATATGCACTTGCTAGCCTGCAAGTCAGATTAATTACAGTATGTGACTTCCTATTAAGCTTTGCAAACCAGGTAAGACTATATCACAATGTTGGACAGATCTGTCTAACCAAAGAGCTGTTATTCCTTGGGAAGGTACACGAAGTGGAAAAGATCAAGTATATCATAAGTCTCATCTTTAGAGGACAGGTAATCACAGGCACAAAAGTTTAATTTAGCAATAACTAGACAGAAAAAGAGACAACAATTAATAGGGCAGTATTTAAGAAATCACTTTTGTTACAATTTATGAGCATATCTACACTTTGTATGGGCACCTTACACAAATTTTGGCAAGAAGCAATGGTAAAGCAAAAGAAAAAGGCAGTGCTGAGGTATTAAGTCCATATTTAGACTCTACTTACTTGTTCCAGTTTTTAACACTACAGCATAATTAGTATCATCCGTGTTGGCCATTTGAGCCACTAATCAGCTGCAGTTGTCAGATGTTTGGGTTTTTGAAAATAATACAGCTACATTTATTGCTTGTAATTTTTAATATACAAACACACGTGCATTCAAACTTAATCAAACATTAAGGCAGAGATTTTCAAAGCTAATTAAAAGACTTATGCATTCATTTTCTCTTAAATTAAGTGGAAATCAGATGTTGGAATATTCTGTGCAAGGCTCCAAATCCCAGCATGGAAAAGGAACTTGTTACATTTGCTGAATCAAAGCTGGAGGGTGACAACAAGACTGGGATTCATTTCACCCCAAGACAGTTGTCTAAATTCATATGAGATAAAAAGCCTCCTGGAGATACCTGTCTCTTCACTGTCTGTAGAGGGAGCCTAGAGAATAGTTCAGTCTAGCCATGTAACTTTCACAGGGATAAAGGTAGGTAAGATTAATCCTATTCTATGTACCTACCAAGAATTTAAAAGTCAGGAAGAAAACTGTTGAGGGTTTGAAAGCTTACATACTGAAGGACAAAAATAAGTGAAAAGCTGGGTGAAACAACCGTATCTACTTTGTCTAGATTTTTACAGTCTTGGCAGGAAAACCTATAAATGATGTTCAAGTTTTTTGCTCGCAACGCTCAAAGATCTCCAGACTGCCAGGTTCCTGCTGTTTCATATAAAAAGCTCCAAGTGGCAGACAGAAGTTGGAGCACTGGTTAAAGATTTCTGCCAGTATGAAATGCTTCAAATTAAGAAGATGTGATTATTTGCCTGGCTACCTAACTTCACTCCCCAGCTAGCCATGGTTGCAAATAGAGGCCCTCAGGTCCTGTGTTTTATCTCATACTGTATTTGGATACAAAATTCCTCTACAAAATACAGTTAAACTAGAGGCATAATTGTTCATATGTATCATAAGAAATCTGAAATATAAGGAAATCCTAGGTCAAGACAAACGCATCAATTATAGCATTTCTCATGTCAGATCACTTGGTTGCTCCCCATTTCTGTCGTGTAGCACTATCCATCTCAAGCACATAACACTCACTACTAGCCATGTTACAGCCAAGACTGATTAACAAAGGAACAATAATCAGGAGTCCAGGTTGCTCTGACAAAGTGAGGCTGGCTGTGCTCGGGACACTCACATATTCTCAGTATACACAATGGTCTACAAGTTTGGATGGTGAGAAGGCACAGGGTAGTGAACTTTTTTAACTGACATTTGCATTTACAAATTAAAATTCTGATTCAAATGGAGATGTCTGAATCACCTGCTCGCCATGAAAAAAACTACTTAGAACCAAAAGTTTTACTGTTATTGCTGCTATAATATTGTAGAACAGTGTAACAGATCACTGACAAGGGTGTTACGGTTGCTAAATCAAAGGATATACTGTACTGAAAGGTGCCGAAAGGAATAGAGAAGGAATGAAGCATAGAGGTTGTGATAACAGAGTGGTTTGGTGTGTTTGTTTTAATTATTAACTTTAAATTTTCACTTCAAAAGAAACAGGAGAATTTATGAATGCCAAGAAGTGCTCTCTTTCAAAACTCAGTCTTCACCGAGCAAAGTAAGTACAGCTTTCTTCTAAATGGTGTATCTTATCTTGTCAACCTCATTTAAAGTAAAAAGGCATCAGTGGTAATAAGAATGCAGCTTGGTGAACAATTCCTTTACAGAAGCCAGCTATTACATACTGTAACAAATTAAAAACTCCAAAAGTCTATGCAGGTCCCCAGAGAAATGCTATTTAATAAAGCAAACACTGATATTGAAAGTGACAGAATTCCATTTGCTTCAGAATCCCATCCAACTGAGTTTGGCTGCAGCTGAAGCAATTAGAGAAAGCTGTGATTTAATGATTATGCTAAAACCCTAGACAAACAAAGCTCTCACCTACCAAGTGGCCACTTAGCTGTATCACTACCAGCAGAATGTATAAAAATCCTTGTAGGATTTCATTTGCTGTCAGTCAACTAGTAGCAACATGAGCAATTATTTACTAAAAATGTCTACTTACTAGCTACCCTACTGCTTAAACATGAAAAATGTATAAATCTAAATTTAAACAAAGTAAGCAAGGCCAAGTGTGAACTACATATGTCAAGGAAATCACCCACTAAGGTCATCCTTGTAGCTGAGACCTGATATGATCCAGTGGAAAGCTTGTTACAGGTCAGCATTTTATCCCTTTTTTTATTTTAAAAAGAATGAGTATCTTTATGTTGTATATGATAATCCACTGGGGCCTCACCTCTGGGTCCATAAACCTCTAATGAAATTTTAAACATCTTTTCATCACAGCAGTAGCCTCCTATGAACTACAACCTATCACTTCAGACTCTGTGGACCTGTTAAATCAGCAGTAAAACTGATTCACTTGAGATTTCTTAGCTTTTGACAGACAGTATTTGGCCTTCCTATTTTCTAATGCTTTCACAATTTTTCTGTGTAAAGTTGCAGGACATAAAGAAGTGTAAGAGAGGACTGTATGCATGTGGCAATTTGGAAAACTTGCTTATGGAAAACTAGTGAATTTGCTTGGAAACTATGGACTTTCTTGGTGTGTTCCTGACAGGCAACAAGCTCCATTGTGAAAAAATGACTAATAGGATTTCTGATTTGTACCTTTCACATTAGTCTGAGAGCCGAGTAAGTGACACCTAGGACTGCTGACATAGATTTTTACCATGACTGCCTTCCAGGTAAAGGCATCTACTGCTGAAGAGCAAGCAAAGCCTTTGAAAAAGAAATTCCCTTCCTCCACAACTTCTTTAAGGAACAGGATCTAGAGATACGGTGCATATGTATAGCCTAAAAAAAAAATACCAGTGTTGATACAGATTTTTAAAACCATAAAAGATATGAAATCTAGGAGAAAGCTGAAACACCAGGAAACTATTTTAAGAAAGAAAACACTTTTGCATAACATGGAGAAACATTCACAGAATTTCTACAGAGGAGACTGAAATAACAGAGCTATGTGCAGAAATGCACATTGTTGTGTATTTCTAACTAAAATATACAATTTTTTTTAAAGTACCATGTGTTCCTCGAGAGTGCTGTAAACCCAGAGCATCTACAGTTTCAAAGCTTTTCTAAAAGATTTGTGCTCAGAGTACTGAGAAGGCAGCAGTAGCCTTGACAAAGCCAAGAAACTACACGGTCCCATTTCTGGGAATGCGTAACTGCCAGAGGAGCTGTCATCTGAGAGTGAGACAGAAAATCAGAAAAGATTCAGTGCTAATGTCTTCTTAGACTAGGGGAAGCTTATGTCAAGCTCAGCACAGAATATATGGATCCACACCAAGCAGCTTGTTTTCTACCACTGCAGTGACAACCACTGCAAGATGTTATCATATTTCTTTGTACTATGTTTAGTCAGAGCCTACAAAATTGGTTATAGCTGGATCTCTCTCTAGGCCCTCAAATAAATATTGCATCAAAATATCACAGATCCTCTTTGGAGGGTGCTGATTTCAGGTGCTGACTGTTCAAACGTCTTAGGAATCTTCTTCTCTAAATTAGTTCCTCCACAATTGCTTGACTTTCACAGCTGATTTCTGTATGGCACACTGAAGGATCCCCTCTCTGCTCTAGAACAAATGACTTCTATATTTTTCCATCTTGCTTTCTTAGTTTTACTTTCTGCTTTGGAATTTTTTTTTCTAGATCCAGATGCAGAGATACAGATGTGCATAGACACACTTTTGTTGATATTCTCATCTTCTCTAGTGGTGTCTCCTGGATTAGGTCATCTGCTTCTTAAAATAATGTATTAACCTATCCCTGGCCAGAGGCATTCTAGAATGAATGTAAACTTTTTACAACCTCCACAACATGGTAGGCCTGAGAGCTGCAAGAAACCATCAGAAACTGCCAGGTCAGCACAGAGCCTACTATGTATCTTGCAGCATATCAGCAAGGACAAAGGAGTGTACTGAAGATCAAATATGCTTTGTATTAAGCAAGCAGCAATTTGTTCAGACTCCTGCGAATGTTCTAGTTCAGTAAGGCTCAACATCTGGTAGGGGTCAGATCTGGACTGAGTTCTTTCTGATTTGATTCAACCCTCTCCAGTACAGCTGACAATCACAGGACTTCACATCCTAAAGTCTCGATGGACTTGCAGCACAAGTACAGAATCAATGCAGCTTCCCCCTCTCTCCCTGAAAGTACTCATGCACCTTGATCTGAAGGGACCACAAGCAGAATTACACTGTCAGTATTCTCCTCATCCCTCTGCCAATATTCCAAGCACTCATTAGTAGCAGTCAAAGAGGTGACACCAAACTGCCCAGGGGACATGACCTAGAAACTGCAGAGACACAGAATATTTTCAACAGTATTATGCAGCATGCTGCAGACATATGATCCTGTGGGTTGTGAGTTGATATATGTCCACTGAAATCAGTGGCCAGGATGAGACATGAAAACAGAACTGTACTCTACATTGTACATGCTGAATCTCACAACAAAGAAAGTTGTAGGAAAATATCTAACCTATCAGACCATCGGTAGCAGTGCCTTGCAAACATAAAAGGAGACACGATGTTCCACAATGTTCCTATGATAATAAGCACAGCAGTCAGGGATAATAAATGTCTCCTAAGAAATGTAAGGTGAAAAGGTGGTACTGTATAAAGTAACCATAGCTGTAAGAATTCATGTTTCCTACTTGAAAGGATCTATTTTCATTCCTAGAAAATGTCCACTTGCCAAGTGTACTTCTTAGATTTAATCAAGTAATCATTTTGTGTTTCCAAGGTGGTCATCTGTTGGACTTTTAGAGAGAAAAATCCAAACATAACTTACCCCATGGTGAAATAAAGAGAAGCAGGTATACAATTTTTCTACTTTGACTACTGCTGTCATAAATTGCTCTAAGGAAACTACTATACATCATGTTTGTATATTAAAAATAAAGTATTTTGCCCCCAGATAATGATCAAAATAAGCCTGGATATCTTCCTGATTTACAGGCTCTACCTGTGGTGAGATGAAGCAGTGTCTGTTCTGCATGTTGTAGTGCTTGGAGCAAACAGAATTATAGCTCAACATTTGAAATTGTCAGTCTTTGGTATCTAATTTCTTGATACAAACTTAGAATAACTAGGTCCCATACTCTTCTGCTGTAGGCTGTGCACTCTGTAGCTTATCCTATCAAAAATCTAACTTGAAATCAAAGCTTTCAGGTCCTCTAGATAGATATTGAAATGTGTTCTTTTTTTTTTAACAGAAGCCTATCCCAATGGTAGCTGTGGTTGTAGAGAGAAGTTTCAGCATGACAAAATGCATTTAAACAGGAGCAAGCTTTTTAACAGAAGCCTATCCCAATGGTATCTGTGGCTGCAGAGAGAAGTTTCAGTGTGACAAAATGCATTTAAACAAAAGCAAGTGAATAAAGGAAATTCCAAACTCTTTCTTCTTCAATAGGTTGACATTTAATCCAATTGCACGATCCTTCAGAGCCTGGCTCTGCTTTGGGTAGAAGCATGGATTGGCTTACCTATTTTAATTGCCTATGTTTGTTCTCATGGCCATCAATATCAGATAACTGAAAGCTCACTTGGAGGTAGAGTGTTAAACAGAGTGTAAATTTCTCATTTGGAGAAGAAACCGTGATCCTCCTTGATATTCTCTTTTCTCTTTCACCTTCTTTGATTTGAGTGCTAGTATCAAAAGAAAGTGACCTGAACATATTAAAGACGATGCAAGTTTCACTATTCCCTCTTGCATATGACTTAAAAATTAACAATTCATTAATATCCAAACAGATCTGCTTTGGGAAGACCTGATCAGAATTCAGCACTAGATATCACAAGCACTGCCTACGTGTTTTGAAAAAGGCCCAGAAGCAGCATGTATTGTACATTATTTCTACTGCCTTCGCCTGCAAAAGTGGTATCTCTGCTTCAGTAACAGAAAAGATAGAAATGTAATTATTTTTTTCCTCTAGCTCTCAAAGGGACTGCATTTTGCACCAACATAAGAAAAAAGTCAGCTTATTTTATCTAATTCACTACATACTAGCCACTGGTAGGAAGAGAAAGATGGCAGCTCCCATTTCCTTCATGCTTTGATAGAGAGTCAACAGAGAAGTAATACAAACTGACAGGTTTTTATGACTGACCTCCTGATACCTACTGGTGCATAAACATGCAGTTGTTAAAACTTTTCACTAGGGCCAGGGTTATCCCCTCTTGACTAGGAGTCTGCCAAGTTGTAAATAAATAAGCTAAAAATAGAGTTCCAAAATAATGTGTTCTATTTAGTGGATTCTGCCCCTAAAATGTCATGTCCCAGAAAATCTCCAAACAGGAATGCTGAGATTTCACCATTTCATGTCTTTACTTTCCAGATGTTGCACAAGCCTTGGTAGGTAGGAAGGCCATCTCTATGTCGCTTCAGGGCTGAGTAGTGTTCCTCAGACATCCATATTGGGACCAGTACTGTTTAATATCTTCATCAGTGGCACAGACAGTGGGATTAAGTGCACCCACAGCAAGTTTGCAGACAACTGCAAGCTGAGTGGTGAGGTTAACACACCTGAGGGACAAAATGCAGTTCAGGGGGACCCGAACAAACTCAGGAAGTGGGCCGTGTGAATCTCATGAGGTTCAACAAGACACCTGGGTCAGGGCAACCCCTGGTATCAACACAGCCAGGGGGATGAAAGGATTGAGAACAGCTCTGCAGAGGAGGATCTAGGAGTCCTGAAGGATGAAGGACATGACCCAGCAATATGTGCTCACAGCCCAGATAGCCAACTGGGCTGCATCAAAAGAAAGGATAGATATAATGAAGAAATAGATATAAGAAACTAGATATAAGAAAGAAATATTTTTCTACAATGACTATGGCAGCACACTGGAACTGTTTGCACAGAGAGGTGGTCGGGAAGGGAAGGTTCCTTCCAACCCAAACCATTCTATGACTGTATGATAGACACTCTGAAGGTGGTGGGCTTATGGCAAGCACTGATCACAGTATCTGAATTCAGAGCAAGACATAACATTTCTTCTAAGGTGAACATTTCTGCTCCACTCTGGGGCCAAGCTTCTGTTAACAGGGCAGCAGTTTTTATTTTACCCAGCCCTTTTGATTAGCTTTAAATCAACCCAAACCATTCTATGACTGTATGATAGACACTCTGAAGGTGGTGGGCTTATGGCAAGCACTGATCACAGTATCTGAATTCAGAGCAAGACATAACATTTCTTCTAAGGTGAACATTTCTGCTCCACTCTGGGGCCAAGCTTCTGTTAACAGGGCAGCAGTTTTTATTTTACCCAGCCCTTTTGATTAGCTTTAAATCACTGTGACAAAACATCACTGGAACCTCACCCTCAAAAAATCATGTTGCTCTTTTGTATACAGTTATCCCTAAATACTACTTCGAAACAAAAGTGGCTTTTGAATAGTATATATTCTGAGAACATTCTATCAGGCAAGGCCCATAAAATTCAGCCTGAAAAAGTACATCCCACTTCTCAAGTATTCAATTTAATGCCTTTTCCTACCACAGCACTGCTGAATAATCTACAGGCAGTTGTTTGTAGTGTAACATTCAATATAAAAAGTCACTGAATCATGTACAAATTTTTTGTGGGGAATTTTTCAAATTAGAAATCTGATCACAATTTGATTTCTTTATGTAGATTTCTGCAACCAAGGTTTAGCTCATACAAATGTTTGCGAAGAATGAATTTAGAGGCAGGTTGCCAAGATGAATGCAATCATCAAAAGAAAAACCATTTTGTGATTAAATTAAATTCATTTCCAGCAGAGACAGAGGTAGCTTGTAAAAAATGAGTTCCAGAATTAGAGAATATAAGAACCAGCATGAAAACCCACTATTGCTACTAGTTAGTCTGACATATGATGGGATTTCTATATCCTTTTAAAAAATCATAGAAAATGTTGAGTAAAGGTAACCAATGATAAAGCAATAGTAGAAAATCTGAATAGAGATAGGAAATTTGTTACAAACTGTTAACGAACAATAAACAGTGAGACGTAGCATTTACCTGAATAATTTCCAAAAGCAGTCAAAAGATTTATGATCTACTTTTAAACATTTAATGAATGAAAAAGTTAAAGATGTGCTGTCTAGAAAGAATAGGAAGCCAGAACTAAAGAATGCCTTTATCACCTAAAACAGGCTTGGTCAACTGAAGACCAATCCCATCCATGTTTTTAATAAAAAAGCCACACAATGCAATCTCTCCCTCTTTGAAAATACTGTCATGTCCACCCTGAGATCTAAGTCAGCTGGATTTCAGCTTCATTCTGCCCAAGGTCACTCCTCCCCAAACAGCCGCAACATGGTTTGGTAAGCACCAGACACAGCCTAAGCCTTTGAAGGGCTGGGCCAAAATTTCTACATGACAACCTCATCAATAAGGTATTTATCAACAAGACCCAAATTCAAGTATCTACAGCTTGCAGAGAGTCAAAGCTGCCTTTTCTAGCACCCAGGCAGTGCGCAAATTTCAGAGCCCAAAAGAGGCACTGTTTATGCCTTTTTAGCCATCCTTTTGAGTGGCTTGAAGCACTGTCACTGTTTTCAGAAACTTTCAGGGCCAAGAAGGGACTAGTAAGAAGGAACTCTACTCTGGAGCTATGGGAGCTGAGCACCTGTGGGAGATATGGATCTCCTACTTCTGTAGACTAACCAATAGCTTTTCATTTAGAAGGTTTCTAGTGACATCTGCATTAGCAAACTGCAACAAGAGCACAACAGCTCGTGCTGATGTTCCAGTGCCCACGATATATGGATTTTGGAGGGTGAGGGAGGAGGAAGGAAGGGTTAAATTTCAATGAGCTTGAGACTAATCTCATGGGCTGAATGCCAAGGAGCAGTCAGAGACCTTAAGGTCCAGTTCACACATGCTGAGACTGCTTCACAACATGACCTGACATGCAGTAAGTGCAGACATTCATATTTTACTTCAGAATTGACAATCCAAGTACAAACTAAAACATTAGCAGGGGTGAAGATGAAGCCCCTATTACCTTTTCCAGACAAAATTAAGAGGAAAAATAGAGCTCATTTTTGTGTCTGCTTTTTGAGAAGAAATTTTTAGGTTCCTATCCTCAGGGATTTGGATGGGCAGATGTGTCTGGGTGAATCCCAGCTCTGGAATGATGCTGAGCTTTCACAACTAAACAGAAAATAATCCCCCCTTCTAAAGACCACCCCATCAAGAGCTTAGTGTTGAGCTTAGCAAATGGCTTGTTCGAAACTCTGTTCTGAAGTGCCTGGCTTTCACCCTACACTTTACATAGAATGAGCCTGTGGGTTTATTCCATTCTGGGGGGCAGGCACCTAGCTGTGAGATTTCTAAAGCTTAATTTTTCTCACATAACTGGTTTTACCTAACTGTGTCATCTAGGCTACTCTGCGCATGAGACATAATCACCAAAACAAGCAAGCCAAGAGCTTTTAATTATGCAGAGAGTCCAACTGTACTACACACCCAGCTCCTAAGAGAGATCTGGGGCTATATTCTGAGGGCAATTGCACTAAAGCAAACCCCACTGACTTTGGAGAATCTCTTCTCTTTCTGTGACAGAATCTGTGTGACAGAAATCAGAATTTGGAACTTAGGGCAAATTTGAGCCCGACATGGCTCAGAAATTCTTGACAGGTGCTGCTTATAAGAGGGTCTTCCACTTTCTTCCTTACAGGGGGAAGAGCAGGAAAACCTCTCTGACAGCTTAGCTTTAGGAGTCTCTTAGCCAGGTACCTGCCATATGCCTAAAGGCATTAAAGAAACATGGTTACATTTATTATCATGAGAGTAGCTGGCTTTGTTAGAATATCTAAAATAAACCCCACAATTTTTAATGGTCTGATTTGCTTTAGCAGAAAGATGAATCTTGGTATATGAGCTGTCGTATCAGATTCTATTTTATTCTTTTATGTTTACAAAGTATTGCATAAACAGGAACAGCTGGTGTTGATTTATAAACACTAGAGTTGTCTTGAGAGTTTAGATATTATTTTGCCAACATTTATGTCTAATCATTTGCAAGCAATTGTTCTGTACCATAGTGGACAGTGGTTCTTCTGCTACCTAGAGACTAAGATGTTTTCTAGTAATACTAATAATGTAATTCTGAATTACACTTAAAAGAAACATTTATGTGCATAGGTCTATCTGTCCATATATTTGTGTGTGTCTTCTTTCATCCAGAATTTCTTTTTAGAGAATGGTACAACATTCACTGCTCCAACCTCTTGTAAAATTACCTGTTGTAAATAGCCAGGCAATGGCCTTGGTCCCTATGAGAACCTGCACATTATTTGCACATGTGAGTACCTAGAAGTAAGATGTAAAAATGAAACCAGTTGAGATTAATGTTTAATCACCTTAACCAGAGGATATTTCCCCTGTTTCATTCACAGTACAGTTGCCAAGTTCGGAAACAAATATTCTCTGGACAACAGTCTCTTCCCTTATCTTACCCTGATTCACTCCCATTACAGAGCCATGCTGTGCACTGAAGAAAGCAGGAATCACATGATCAGACACAGTGAGATCAGTTAATTAAAGAATTTATTATAATCTAAAAGTTGCCCACAAAGGTTTCATAGACAAATTGAGTTCCTACATCTCCAAGTGGTGGCATTAAAGTTTATAGCTCATTCTAAGTTTTAATAAAGGAAAATCCAAGCCCTGGTTAAGAAATCATTAAAGTATAGCAAACAAAGGCTAGAAATAACTGGTGAGGTTTCACAAAAGAGGAAATCTACCAGACCATGTCCCAAGGACCTGAGATGTTTGGTAGAGTGTTGTATAGTATTGTAAGAAGATGAATAACAACATGAAAAAGTTTACCAGGCACGGAGAGTCACTCTGCCTAGGTGATCTGAATACAGAGTTGTGGGAAGCTTAAAATACTAAACAATACAACAGCAAAGGTTATTGATGAATGCAAAATAATGCATATGAGGGAGAACAATCCTTATTAGCTCTAAGCCACAATGAACCCTGGCTGTTCCCACTCACCACAAAAATCTCTGAACCATTTATGGATAATTCCATGGAAATGGTGATTTAGTGCTATGTAGTGATAAAAAAAGGCCAATCACATGATTTCAGCTTGGAAAAAAGGTAACTGGGGATGGGCACAACAGAGGTTTGCAAGTCATAAAAGTTCTGGACTTTCTTGTCTGTGATTAGGGAGTGATTATTCAGTCTAATAATTATCATTGTAATAAATAAATTACAAAAAAAAAGTATCTGTGTACACCTAGTAAAATTAGCTTAGAGTTTTAAACCCACTAAGAGGAAGTAATTTTTCGTACAATGCACAAGCTGTAGAACTCATTGCTGCTGGGCTTTATGGAAGTCACAAGCATAAACAAATTTTTAAAAATATTAGGTGTATTAGCAGAGGCAGAATACATTGGCAATACCTGAACATAGTGCTCCATAGCAACCTTCCATTTGGGATGAGCTCACATATCAGTAAAATGTGTATGGCAATTTCTCAGTTTTGCTCACTTACTTATACTTTCCCAAACCATCTGCTGCTGGTGGCAGGATAGTGGACATCTGACCCTCTTCCCCACAAATCTTTCCTTCTGTAAAGGCTGATTCCAAGGCCTGATCTATTGTGTAGGATACACTAAATCCCATAACTCTCCTTGGTTTCCAGTTTCATATCAGTGTCTCTTCTTCTTCTTACTGTTTCTCTGTTCATATCCCTTTCTCCCTTGCTTTTCTCCATTACTTCCTAATGGCACCAACCAGAGATAGAACTATTTCTTTTCTCATTTAATTCCACCCTCCTACCTTCCTTCATTACACCTCCTTGAGGATTTTTAACTTTACCCAATGTGATGCCTTTGATAACAATTTTATAAGACAAAGAGCACCTTCCTGCCAAATACCAGATTCTTATTCTCAAACAATAGGATGGGGGGCAGAGGGAGGGAGGGGAAGCTACAGCTATTCAGAGCAAGGTTTGCCAGAACTTTGCAGTGTGGTGAAAACAAATACATTTTCCCCTTGCCTGATGCCTGAAATGTTTGAATAATTTCTGCTGAAATTTTCCAAAACAGATTCAGCTAAGAAGAAAACCAGTCTATAAAGCTTCATCCCACAGAGATGCCAAATGGGTAAAGTCTGGCAAAGTTATCAGCAACTGCAAACAGGAAGCTATCACAGAAAACATTTGCTCATCTTAGTAAAACTTCATCTATTACAACCTCAAAGAACAAAAATTGTAGTATAAAACACGTGATTACTGATGCTTTTGATATAATGAAAGCGTTGATTTCTGTGATAGATTTTGGCAATCATTTCATTGCAAATTATTTTAAGAGCGGGTTATTTTATTTTGCAAGATGCCATCAAATTAAAAAAAATCAGTTTTGTCATGGGCCAAAAGGACTTTTAGAACTAGGAGCAATGACAATGTCAGCACTGGCAATGCCTCCAACAAATAATGCCCTGCATTGTCTTTATTTGCAAGTATCCACGATTTTTTTTTAATGACTGTATTATGATGGATTTTCAAAAAAAGGGAAACCAGTTGTAATTAAAATGTGCCTTACTACTGGAGAAAAGTCAGTTTTAAATGCAGATAAATGAAAGGATTCACAGAAAAGACTGAGCCTTGAAGCAGTAATTTACCCCACTGAGCAGTGAAGCCCAATTCACCTTCTTGGTGATGACCAGCAAGCACCAGCTTTCAGCCTGTGGTGCCAGGCTGCCCACATTGCTCGGTGCTGGCACTGTGGAGGTGAAGTAGGGCACATGCCACTTGAGGCACTTGGACCCTCTTGCGCCTCTAAGGCCAGGACATGAGGCCAGGTCAAAGGTCTCTAAGGCCAGGACATGAGGCCAGGTCCACGGGGACACCAGCTGCAAGGGCATGTACAGAGTCCCTCCCTTTTCTCTGGCCTGTCATAAGTGACTTCTGAGTTTCCTGGCTTTTCTATGCTTACAAAAAATTAGTGGTCCATTTAGACTTATCTACTTAATTAATTATATTTAAGGAGATAATTACACTTCCAAACTAATAATGGCCAAGCTCTTGGTTTCCTGGAGAGTGGTTCAAGTGTCTTCTTTATGGCTTTGCAGATCAGAAGAACTTCATTTGCCACAGATCAAGAAGACTTGATTGAGCTCACCTGTTTGCTCTCTGAATGTAAACAGAAATAGTTTTCAGATACATGAAAGGCTGCTCACCAGTTTACAAGATCTGACCATTAATGAATCTACTGTTTTCAATCCAAAATTCTTGCAGGTCTTCTCCACATCAAGGCCTGGGATGTACCTCCCTGTATTTATGGCATAGGGACCCTTTCAGAACTTCTCTGCCACCAGCCTAAAGGTAACACCAAGCTATGTACCATGTGCTACTCCTCCCAATAAAAGTGTTTAAAGGAAAGTCTGCAATAAACTTCAGTGAATTTTATAGAGATGAAATATTCAGATCTCCAGGGGTTCACTTCAACTGAACTAATACAGGGGTAATTCGGGCTGTCGTAAGAGGGCTCAGTGGAGAACTGACCTGTGACTTGTATTTGAAACATGAGAAGTTACTATGCAGGCTGAATAAATGACACTGGAACACAGGCGACGAAAATATTGCTCAGAGGGAACCCCATCTCCTGCCCCACAGTTTACAGTCCTGTTTTCCCTATGAATCAGTTAATATACTAACCATTGAAAATAGCCTTGCACTGTGAATTTGCTGTCAAGTTGCCTCAGTTTTTTCAGCTGAAAATAATTTTAAGCTCAAACAGAGCAGAGTCATTCTCAGCTGGGTTTGATTCCTTTCACCAGCAGAGATTCTGATTCTCAGATTGAGGAGAGAGAATGCAGGTTGGCTGCTCACAGGAGGAGTCTGCTGGGCAGGTAATCAGGGATTTAATTTTTTTCTCTCTCTTTTTATTATTTTTTTTAAACAGATCAAATTTCTCACAGAGAATCATGGAGAAACAATAAACATGGAAGCCTAGAATAGCATTTTTGCAAAGACAAGTTTCAGGATAGAGTAACGCTTTAATATTTTCCAGGCTTCCCACAGTATTGCTGGCAAGCCTTGAAAGCTGTAGAAGAGCAAGCAAACGGATTCCAAATCTCTACCATGGGCCAGATTGTATTTAGCCCTGCATGGGACTGCAAGAAGTGAGCTCAAGGGGAGAGAAAATAAAGAACCTCCTCCTGTGCTGAGGCAGAAACCAGCAGGGAAACATGAGCACTGTCTCATGCAAAGATGAATCATGACATCAGTTTCTCCCCAAAAGGGCTGGGAAGAGTTCAGGAGTGACTGGCAGTTGTCCCTCCTTGGCACTGGCCATCAGAGCTGTTCAAACACGAGAAAACATCTTTGCAAAGGACTGCTGCATTTCACCTGCCAAATTTCTTTACTACTCCTGAGAGGACCTCAGCCAAATGCACGCTGAGACATCTTTAAAAGCAAGCCCTTCCTCTTCCAACCTGTCTTCAGCACAGGCCCCATTCTCAGTCAGAGTATGAAAGGGATGTCTGAGTCCTAGGAAATCAGAAATTCCCAGGAACAAACATACTATATGTGGACTGACTACACACTCTAGGCTTCTGCAAGATTTTTCATGGTGGATTTTTTAGTTTTGAGTCTTCTATCCTTACAATCCTAGAAGCTGAAGAAATATTATTTCTAGAAGAAAAAAGCTTTGAGTATTTTAGAACACTACCACCATATCCTTGGAAAGAAGTAAAATATTCCATCATCTCCACTGTGCAAGGCATAAATTGAAGAATGGGTGCTTTGGTTTTGAACACAACAGCTGACAGTGAAACCAAAATGTACTTGTTCCTTCCCCATCTAACAGACTCTGGTATGCTTTTACACCTTATCATTAATTCAGTTAAACATCTATGCAGCACTGTCAAGACTTCGGACTTCAGGTATCTCTACCAGTGGATTTACAGATTCTCTATAGCAATTGATACAGTCTTTCTACTGAAATATAACCTCTTCTTGACAAAACACTGCTACTTATTTAGCACGCATTCTATATCACTGTTCATGTAAAACAACTAAACAACTAAAGCAAAGAAAGTAGGTCAGATTGGAGGGCAAGAATAAAACCATCTTCCTGACTACCAAACAAATCCCTGCCTCTGAAATCCTCTCTCTTGCTTCTTCCCATGTGTTTGTTCAAACTTCTAACTTTGTTCCTAAACCAAACTGTCAACTATAGGGGATAGCTGACAGTATATGGTTAATATGGAATAATAATTTTCGAAAGAGACCTCATGGTCATGCAGCGCTTCTAACTTTGTTCCTAAACCAAACTGCCAACTACAGGGGATAGCTGACAGTATATGGTTTAATATGGAATAATAATAATTTTCTCGAGAGACCTCATGGTCATGCAGCAATACCTTTTTCTTGCACGAATTTCTGCCACTGCACCTCCTCTGCAGGAAAATCTGATCAAGATGAGTGTAATCAGCAGAAGACTGGCAAAATTTCTCCCTGCTTTTTAAAACAGCTAACAGCACTCCATGTGATAATTTATCAGTCTTCTGATAGCAGAAGATCCCTTTATTTTCAGCAGCACTGAAAGGTAGCAGTACTTTTACTAGTGTGCTTTTGAAGCTATAGGATTCTTTTTAAATGTAAACACATTGGAAATCAGTTCACCAGTGTCAAACGAAGATATACATAAAATGCTTCAAATAATAAAAAATATCTTTTGCAATCATCAATTAAAACTTGCAATTCATTCTCTTATGTGATACTAGCATTTAAAACTTCTAAAACATTAAAACACTATGGCAACACATTTTTATCCTGTACAGGTCAGTTCACTAGTGTTTGACTCTTGTCGATATATTGTGACTTTAAAAAGTTCTTCTCATGCAACAACACAGGTGTACACGGTACATGGTAACCTGTAACAAAAACACCAAGCAATCTTCCTCTCTCAGATGCATATATGGTGTTTCATTTATGTATACCAGCTGTGGATGCAGCAGCATGATCATTTGCTGCAGCCAAAGAAATGCCAAAATTCTTACAGGATAAAAAATACATGCAGCCTTTACAATTTTATAGTAGGATGCATTGATGCATCTTCGTGAACAAAACAGTCAAACAAGTATTCTTGGCGAAACAGAACTGTTGACAGTTTTTAACTTAGGTCTCTAAAATGAACACTCCTTTCTTTCCCTTACACTGGCCCCTGGCGTGTTTTATGTGAGGATATTTAATAGACCCCATCAGCTCATAGTACACAAGGCTCAGAATTGGTTGCCTTTACTGAATAGGCTGGGAAAGCTGCCTCAACAAATCTGTTCATGCTTAAGGTCTGGTCGCTGCCAAGTGACGTGCTTGAGACGGCTGCCTTTCCATCCTCTGCTGTTAGTTTAACTGCACATTCACAGCAGAAAGGGCAAGATATACTCTACAACTATGCCAAAATGAGAAGCAAGACTGCTCTTAGGCACAAAATTCAGCCCTGTTGGTGCAGAGCTAGTGTCTAATTTTCTCTGGCTCAAGAGTTTTGGAACCAAAAAAAAAGCAGTCCTGTATTTTCATCAGTCCTCTGGAGTCTCAGAGACTGGAGAAAGCATAAGCATACTTAAAGAGCTTCCTTCTATTAGTTACAGTAAATACATCTGAGCAATAAATACATGCGAGCAGAGGAAAAATAAAGAAAAGATGTAAAATAACAATAGATGCAAGGTTGACAGTGGGGCAAAACTGATGAAACTGCTGGAGGATTCTGTCCTTATATAAAGGCCCTGCCATGCTGCCAAGGTCAGCTGGAGCTTGGGTTATCTGTAGCCCGAGGCTACTCTACCTTGTTTTTCATTCAGGGATCATTGTTCTTCGGTTGTTTACGTGGATTTTATTCCACCCTTTTCTTCATACTCTCTTCCCTTTTCAGCTTGCAGTCCCTGTGGCACACACCAGAAGCCCATCCTGGTTGTGTACTGAGAAATCCAGACTAGTCTAATGGGAAAGAGCAGCTCTGAGTGAAAACAGTTTTCCTCTTTAAAGTGGAGAAAGAGACAGTGAGAAAGTATTTAACAAATCCCTTGTGAAAAGTGAAAAATTCACTAATTACTTTTAGGGATAGTCCATGTATCTAACCGGTGAGGGGATGCCATCTAAATATCTTTATCACCATAAGCAAGGTAGTTGAACAATACATGTTTTCCCCTGTATTTTAATGCCATTTAACACTTTACATTTATCTAGTACTTTGGAGATTGATCAGAAGGAACAATGGGAGAAAAATAAAGGGGAGAAAGAAAAGCAGATAACACAATGTAGAGTATTACATCATATGCACAGCAGAATAATGGAGATTTTAGAGTGGAGGTTTTAGCTAAGATTTTTACAGTGAAATGTTGTAAACCATAGGGCAGGGGAAGACCAAGAGATCAGAATCTCCCATCATGACTGTTACAGTTATCTTTCACATCAGTTCGTTTAAAACCATTTCAAGGTATGACAAAGATTTCTTATTCCTTCCTCTAGAGTCAGTATCTGTAGTAAACTTTACAGGAAACACATGGAATATATTCAGCTTTCACAGGAAAAACTATCACAAGGGGCAGAATCAAACCCCACCATTAGCAATGCCAGCTCCCGTGGACTGAAGCAGGAGTTGGATTTGCTTCTATCAAAGCAGACTTTGGCAGAGGTAGTCCCAAAGAGCCATGTAATAGGCTTCCTTATCCTTTCCTCTCTGTGGGGTTTGAGATGGTTTTTCAGCTGCTGTGTGACTTACATGCCCCTGAATTCAAGATACAGAGCTAATTAAATATTTTGCCTATCTTGGAATTCAAACTGTTAATTTGTTGTGCAAGAAAGGGAGGAAAGAGTTTAACACAAAAAGAATAACAATTAGTGCTATTAATGTAGCCACTATTTTCTGTTTAAGTTTTGTTCAAGATATGTTTCTGTATTTTAGGGACACTTTTTTTTTTTCCACTGGTTCCCAAGGTTATTACATCTTCTAGTACAATTAGAATTTGCTGATAAAATAAGTAATACATACAACTTCAGGATAAAACTACTGCATACATGTGGAGCACAGTATGCATAGAAGGAATCACTGCAAAACCTATATAATCTGTTACTTAGACATGAAAGATAACCACCCCTGGAAGCCTAAGGAGCCTGGATTTTTAAAAGATTGCTTGACACTTGAAATCAGATGGGATCAGCTCGAAGTTCTTCAAGCACTTAATAAGAACCAACTAAAAAAATAGTCTACTCTGCCTAAATTATATACTTTCCATTATGCAGATATGTTTCAAACCTATTTTACAATGCAATAAAGTTTGTACAGCAGAAGAAGTACACAGCACAGCCTTTGGTGATGGCTTTTGCGTTGTAGAAAATAGTTTAGTGAAAAGAAAACACCTGGCAATTTTTCTATCAGCAGAAGAAACTTCTATTTCTTTGAGGAAAAAAAAAAGCCTAACTCATTCTGTGTGCACATAGAAAGTTCATTCCCTTTCACAATAAAAAAAAAATTCAGTAAAAGCTTTGAAAAACATTTTCTAAACAGTGAACCTCATCAGAAATGGTTTTATGTCCCTTGTATGGGATTTACAAAATTCTTTGAGTGAACAGTATTAATCAAGGTCACTACTTGATTCAAGATCTGTCCCTACACCATGTCAGTTATACAGCTTTGGGAAAAGATCTTTAAACCTCTGTAGAAAAGACTACATGGAAATAGCTGATAAACTGGTATTGATTTTCACATATCGCCCTTGTCAAAAGGATTTATTGATGTGTCAATGCATGTTGTGGCAAGGATCATAGCAGGATAGCTTTAAAGGATTTATGGTGAATCTATAGGCTTTAATACACTCTGTGGTAAATAACTAACAAGTACTGTGTATATTGATTCTTGTCGTG
The DNA here is from genome assembly GCF_000695815.1 of Acanthisitta chloris. Taxonomy (NCBI): domain Eukaryota; kingdom Metazoa; phylum Chordata; class Aves; order Passeriformes; family Acanthisittidae; genus Acanthisitta; species Acanthisitta chloris. Next base: position 46,008 of record NW_008679643.1, on the reverse strand, counting down.
TGGTCAATGGAATCTTTAGCCCACTAATTGTTGTTATTGACAAAAGGTTCATGATCTAAATGAGCAACAGGACATCACTCCTAAGCAGCATTGCTCCAAACATGCTTTTCTTCACCATTTACCCACCCCAGGAACAATGTTTAAACGCAGAAGTATTCATCAGGACTCATCTTACTAACTTTAGCTGGAGCATGCTTAGTGTTTAGATCCCTGTTCTCCACCCTGCAGTGGTTCCATGCACCTTTAAGCATCTTTAACTCAGTTTAAAAGTCACAGAACAGTTATTTGTGGTTACAGCTTTCACCTGAGCTATTCCCCCTTAGGAATTCTAAGTGGGCATCTTATTTCAAATTCAGACACTTGTCTGTACTAGTAGTGGTTTATTAGTTTCGACATTTAAAACATTCAATATTTAGATACATGTGGGTACATAGATCAGACTCCAATTTGATGTCTGCAAAGAACTTTGTGAGAAAAGAATTATTCTGGGGTTTGTATAGGTGTGTGCTCATTCCTGGTAGCTCAATGTCTCAGCCATGACTTTTAATTTAATAAATCTACAAGCAAAGAAATAAACAATTAAGTAGTTGTGAAACGGTTTATCAAATTTACTGCTGGTGTAAAATCAATACCCAGAACTCATATAGGTGGATAATTAATTATTAGCTAAGCAATAACTAAAATTTCCATTCAAACTTATTCAGAACAAGGTAAAGACAGTGTGTGTGTACAGAGCACTATTGATTCATTCCTTTAGCCTTGTGTCTTATGCAGAGTAATAAATACAGTTTACAATGTTTTTGGCTATCTATCAGATGCCTTACAGACCCACTAGCCTGTTTCTCTGTATCTTAGACACGTGGAAAAAAAAAACCTTTCATAGAAAACCCCTATGCCCCAAGAGAGAAAAAAAAAACCAAACAAGAAAAGCAAGCAATCCCTAAAGCTTCCTTTCTAAAGACCAGAAAACTAGTCTTCAGTGCACTTCTTTCTCCTCAACAGTTTGAAAAAAAATTACTCTAAGTTTATCTGAGTTGGATTAATTTGTGCCAAAGACAGAAGAATAAATTAAAAACTGAAGATCCCTGAAGCAGGCTTTTTTCTTCTACATATTTATCCAAAAAAATCTGTATGAAGGCAGCTAGGGATGGGATTCCAACTTTAAATTTAAATACTGATAGATCATATGGAAATTTAACATTACCTTCTTCATTTAGCTTTTTTAAAAATTTATTTGAAGCTGTAATTGTTTCTTTCTACAGCAATGTGTGCAAGCACATTTAAAAAGTGCTTTTGCCTGGGCACTGCAGATTATTGTTACTTTAAGTTTGCTTTGCTTTCCTAAAAGGACAATTTGTGGCTTGTGGTGAGCAAGCTTGTGGTGGGTACAGTAGTAAAACAGACAGTCGTGGTGTCTAGCCTACTTTCAGGAGGGTTGGCTTGAGATGGCACTTTGTTCACATCAGATCTATACCAACCAGTCATCAGCTTAACTATAGAAAAACCCAACAACTAAGTAAATATTTACCCATTTAAAGCATGGAGCCAACCTGATATTCTTACACACGAAGTGTATGGTCAGAGAAACCATTTCTATCACATAGCAACAAATGTAAATCAAGTAATCTTCAGCAAAATGCTTTAAAGTTAAATATATAAATGTATTTAGTGTTTGTGCTGTCTTGAGAACTTGAGCCGACCTGTGTTACTGATCTCCCTTGGACCTTTCCCAATAACATTTAGGTAAAATGATGCTATTGCAAACACAGTTTAGTGAAGCCATAACAAGTCAAGGAAAACGTACTCAAACATTTTATCTTGACTCAGTTACAAACCTCAATAAATGTTCTGATCCTGATTAATAATAACACTGAGGTACGTGTTTAACTTTACATATATCCCTAAATCCCATTTACTTTAGCAAATCTTAACAGTTCTGCTGTATGGGGATCCTTTCCTCACAAAGAACCTTCATTATAGGCTAGCTACTGGCCTCATTTCACATCCTTAGAAATTCTTACCATTATATTATAAAATTATCTTTTTGCCACATTCAGGTCGTGAGTCTTAGAAGCCATGGATATGAATATAACATACAGCCTGAATATCTTATATCTAGGGTAACAACATCAGCAGAAGGGCAGCAAAGGAAGTTCTTACATCTCTCCAGCATCCATTAATCTAAGGTGTCATTTCAGAAACAAAAAGTTACCTTTTTAATCACACACACTAACCTACCAATCACTGATTTAGATCTGAATAAATAGATTTTAACCTCTTCAGTCAAATTGCATTATTTAATTCTTATAATAGCTTCATTAAGATCCAGCAATCCTTCTTACATCATAATAAATGAGTAAAATGGGAAGTTATTAATAAAATATACTATGAAGGATAATCTAACTAATAGGTTCTGGTTTGCAGGGTTAGAAGGCTGACTAATTATTGGTATTGTTCTTTACAACCTCCTGATGAGATTAATAATAAAATACCACATGGGACTTCACCATCTACTGCTCAATTCAGCATTTAGCTGGCAATTTAGTGTCATCTGAATAACATTTTCAGCAGTTCCTCAGACAGTCAAACTAAGCAATATAGGCACCCATTACAGGCAGTGTTGTGTATCCTATGTGAGAAGTGGGAAAGGGACTAATAAGTGCAGAAAAGGAAGTACAGGGCAAGGAGATAAGATGTGCATCTAAGATGTGGCATTCAAGCATGTAAAATGCAGTAAAAAACCCTAAACAACCCAGTTGTTATAAATTACTTGACAGGTAGAAGTGTAGTTGGAGAAGTCAGAATGATCTAAGACCTTTTGTTGAGACTTCTACCATTATATCACAGTTGGGCACAGTGCCCTGCAAATAAAACCTCACATTTTTTAAGAAGCATAAACTAAATAAAAAGGAAGTTGCAATAAGTGATATGCAAAAGCAATGCAAAAGAAAACATTCTTGATTAGAAAGACTGGGAGGCTCTTTGATCCCCAGATTCTCAGTTAATTGTGGCATTTCACTCTTTGAAGAAGTAATTTACTTCTTCATCTTGTGCCACTCCACCAGAGTGACATTCAGTCTCATGGCACAGAATACCAACAGGTTGAAGACTAGTAATATAATGCTGATCAAGGTTTGGAAAACAGGTTGAAACCTGGTGGATAACTAACATGCCTGCTTCAATTCCAGGCCAGAGCCATCAGAGCCAAAGGCAACCTTGGGAGGATTAATTCATCCATACCTATCTTTCAGTTCTCCAATTCCATTAATATTCTGTAAATTTTAATATGCACAGTTGTAGAATATTTGAAAGAACAGGAAAGGGATTGAACTGAGAATATCTTGATGAAATGCTATTGGCAATGATGCATATGGTGTTTGCTGGGGACATTGCCTGGGCTGATGAGAGAGAAGGCATTGAAGCTCCACCATGAGATATTTTATGTTTTCAGTAACTATCAGCACTGTCACTAAAGGCTGATCTGCAAGTGTCTCCTGTGTCCAATTATCACTACCCATTTTGGTAAATGACAAGCTATCAGGACAAATCTGTCTTCGAGACTCCTTCTGGGTATTTAAACATAGCACATTTCTCTGTCACAAGCTAAATCTGTGGGCACAAGCACTATAAATGCAGTTTACCGAATTTATGGCAAGACTGCCTTTCTTCTTTTGAGGAAACCAAAAACCTTTTTATGGTTTGAGCAGTTTCTCTCCTTTTTTTTTTCTTTATAGAGATGATTTGGTCCTTTCTAGACCACATCTACACTTGGACTTCAGAAGAAACAGGTGAATCCAGTCACTTTCAAAGTGATTGTAATTTGCAGGAATAAATGGGATTCTACCTAAATATGATTCATTTCCCCTGCAAATCAGCCCAATACCATAAGCAGATCTCTTCAAGTTACACTGTGTGATGAAGTGTAATCACTCTTTGCTGGCACAACTTGGGCTCACCTTCATGTTAGTTTCTTTGGGCAGGACTGTGAAATATTTCTTAGGTCTCACAGAGGACAAACAACAGATCTCCCAAAGAATTCTCAAACCTGGATGCTTTTCCCTGGGAATGCTGTCTTCCCTGGACAGAGAGACTTTTCCTCTACAGTACCAGAGATCTTCCCTCTCCATCCACTCCTATTCTTACATGGGATAAGAGGAAAATGATACCATTAAGATTTACCTCCTTAAATGCTTCCCTGCTGATGACAAATGTCTGTTTTTAAACATTCCCAATGTTACGATTTCAAGTGTCAATTTCTTTTTCCACATTTTTAACAATTTTTAACTGTAATCTGAAATGCCTTCATAATTAGAGGGGCCCTTAAAGATGCATGTGAAATTCAAATGTGCAACTAATCTTGGTCCAGGCACTGGAACACACAACCTGAGGTGGCTGGCAAGAGCTGCAAGGCTGGTCCCAGGAGTACTCTCGCTCCTGCTTTCTGCAGTGGCCACACTGGGGGAGAGATGGGGCAAAGGAAGGAATTCCTATACAAGCCTGACTGTTCTCAGTGTTTTGGTTACATCCTTCTATGTCATCCTCCTACATCCCAACTAACAGCATATAGAAGACAAGCTGCACACTAGAAAGAGTCCTCATTTGTTTCACTGCCAACCATAAGAGAAGCAACTTGAGCTTGCCTTCTCTGCAAACACTGAGACAGACATCTCAGCTACCTTCTCAGGCTCCTCAAAACCATCAAGGAACAGATCATTTCACAGTCAGACTTCAGTCACATGTTTGCTGTGTAAGTACAGTCGAGAGACTCCAGTCAAAGGCACAGCTCTAGGCAGAATTACAACACAGAAAAGCTGCAAATTAAGCTACCAAATGTACTCAGGAGGCCACGGAATATCCCCAAAAGGGTATAAAAGTAGTTGAAAGCCGTTAATCCCCACAACCTCTGAGATGCCAAGTTCTGTGCCATTCCTCCTTAGCTATCCAACCAGATTGCAGTGTTTATTTTTCTTGAAGTATGTTTCCAACTGTTTTCAACTTGAAAATATTTTCCAAAACCCTCTGGCCCTGCCAGGAGCAAACGTTTCGGTGCCTGTCAGGATTGGGGCTCAGTGCTCAGCTCCTCTCACTTTCTGGTGCTTCCCCCATAAAATGGGGAGTTGCTGCTTCTTCCCAGCCCTGTTAACCTTGTTTATTTAGATAGAAAACTTGTTGGGAGAGGAACTGTCTCTCACCATATGTATGTAGACTACTCTGAACAATAAGGCCTTTGCCTCTCCAGGCACTATCAGCATTTAAGTAAGAAAGCCAAGTGATGATAATTCTTAAGAGAAAAAATGCAGGGAAAATAACCTAAAAATCACCAGAATTGACATAAAACTCTCCAGCAGATGGGGGCCTAGCACTCCCTGAGGGCCTTGCTTATGTGAAGACCAGTTACTTGTAAACATTTATAAATTCTGGCAAATATGTAGACTTCCACAGAAGTAATTACATTCCCCTCCTCTTGCATCAGAGGCAGCTGGTGCTGTCTGAAGTATATCCCATCTTTACACCATATCTGCACACACGTGTATGTCTGTAAAATGAGTTCTTGTATCTGTGGTTGTGTCGAGGGCAAAGAAAAACTCCCTCGAAAAGGTGGTACTAAGAATCATTATTTTTGATGGCACCATGGTCTGTGCAAGGCACACAAAGCAAGCACTGCCATTGGCTCACTCACATTACTTTAGCTCTCCCAGCCAAGGTAAGTCATGCTGTTCATTTACTGAACATTTTAGCATAAAATTTGCCTGACAAAATAACGAAAATCTGTTTTCCAAAACACAAAATGAAAAGTTATAATGTCCCACTCAAGTGTTTCAAGTCATAAGTCATTTATATTTATAAAATATAGTGGCTGCTGAATACTGTAATAAAGTAACAAAAGTCAGATTCAAATTAACAGAGACTGCAATGGAATCAAATAGCAAATATAACCCTGTCATGCTGAAAAACTAAAACATTATAGGAAGAGAATGATTAAAATTATCTTTATGGATAGCAACAACTGCTACATAAAATCAGTCCTTTAAACCCCATATGACAACTATACTAGCAAAAAGGACACTCAACAGGACCACATTTGCAATACTCAAAAGCCAAAGAATTCAACTGGAATGAGGCACCCAGTTCCCATCTGCTGCTGTGAATGGCTCCTGCCCTGACAGAAACCTGTGTCAATGAGGTTTTCATTAGGGAACAGGCACTGGATAACTACCTGGATAAATATGACTTACCTTTAATGGCATATTTCTAGTGACTACAGATACAGAGAATACAGGGAATATAGATGGTTCACAAAAGTCAGCACATAGTCTGAGAACAAAACCTCTGCCTTCATGTACTTGGGAATATATATAATAAGGACAGTGGACAAAAGCAGCCAAGTGTTTACCTTACGCTGCCTAGTGGGGTCTGCCTGCCTGCAGGCTTTGAATCCCCGTCCCGTGGCACTCAGAGAAGCAGTTTGAGGGCTGCATCAGGAAGCTGGACTGGCAGCCCCTCAGCCACAGAGCTCCATCAGGGATCAAGCACCTCCTGATCAAGCACACCAAGGGCTCAGCCCTTTCTGGCACTGTTAAAAACAAACTTTCCAGCACCCTGCTCTGATTTCATACATTCACCATCCCCACTCCTGCAGGTATGCTGTCAGCACAGTACACAACAACCCATCAGAATAACAGGTTGTTATTTCCATGTTTGCGTTCCCAGTCCTTGTAGTGCTCTGGAGACTGATGAAGGTTTTCCAAAGCATCAACTGTGATCTGAAGAGAAGCACCTTGATTAGAGAGGCACTGAAGAGCAGCTATAGGAGTTGTATGACTCTGGCATGCTGAAGTGAGACCTGATGGCTGTTTCCTCTTTTCCCACCAAGATGAAGAGGAAACTCACTTGGTGCTTCTAAAGTACAGTTTTGCTTAATTATGCTGCTTGATCACTTTAAAGCACTATTTGCACATAAACATTGTACAAGTTAACTGCATGAGAACAAGCCAGCTGATAAAGGTAGCTAAGCAGGTGGGTTTGAATCCCTTTCAAGCCAGAAGTTATTTACATCTGTTTTGAAACATGGCATCTGAGGCTGTGCTGTATACTTGCTTCATGTCTGGGTCTAACCTGGATAGGAATGATTCAGGTTTTACATGAAACTTGGCTGCACCTCAGAGTGCTCAGAGAACAGCTTCTCTGTCCCAGAGAGAAAGCAGCCCCTTCAAACCCAGAGAGAAGAACACCTAACACTGCCCTGGTTTGGGTCCAGATCACTCTGGTGACACCTCCTTAGCAAAAAGTAGCCAGTGCAGCTGTAAGTGTGCTAAAATTTGCTTGCAAATCTTAGGTGTTACTTAACTCACCGAGGTAATGAGCTGATAGAGTGGAGTGGCAGCAACAGGGAGTGAGGAAAGGGAGCCAACCAACCAGCACCCTCCAGGTACTGATTGTACTGGGGGCTGTTTGAGCTGTGAGTGGGGGTGCTTGCCTGGAAAAGATGCAGCACATGAAACACTGCAATAAGTATGGGAAGGAAAGGCCTGAGGGGGAGCACAGGTAGAAAGGATGGTGAAAGAAGCAAGGGGAGGGCCATGAAGGCTGGAGTAGCCAGAGATGGGAAGACTGCCAGGAATCATGCTGATTACTTATTTTTAAGCAGCCTACAGTTACAGGCTGTGCTTCTACAGACAGGCAGTGATGGCTATTGGAAAGTTTGTACTCCAGCTATACAGAAAACAGAATTCTTGAATGGAATTACCTGTAACTTACATATACTTTCTGGGTAATCATTCTCTCTCATGCCATGATACTAGAATCTATTTCTTCTAATGCAGGTGAATCTGGGAGTTTGCTTTCCGGACTACAAACACAATTTGTGCAGGGCTCAGATAATAATCACTCTCTACCCCTTCTCACTGCCTTCGCTTCCAAGCCAAGCCAGTGTAAGGGATTTTGCAAAATAAGACATTTATAAAGGAGTCAATATCACATTACATTTACGTTTTGAGGAGTTTTAGGAGAGGTATACAAAGAGTACTGTTCATCTTCATCTCAGCTTGTTCTGTTTAGGAAGGCTTAGAATAACATTGCAAATGACATGTCTACTCTGATAAAACACTAGAGGGCTTGGATGCCATCTCGCACTTCGGCAGAACAGTAAATACAAAGAGCACTACTATGGGAATATGAATATTCACTAGCAACGGAGGGAGGTGAATTGTTATGCAAGTGGCAATATCCACTGCACACACTGAAATTCCTCTTGCTTCACTCTAATGCACAATGTTCCTCTGCTTTTAGATGGATGTATCTGAATACACTTTGTGTCTTCATAATTTTTATAAAATCTGACATGAACTAACTGTTTTAGTAAAAAAAACAAAACAACTGACTACCACATTATTTGTAATACATTACATTAATCAGCTTGTTACAAACAGCTTAGAGAAGACATGGTTTCCTACAAGCTTACTTTTCTCTGCAGAAAGTAATAGATGAGTTAAATACAAATAGGAAAGCTTAGTGAGATGTAAAGTCTTATATTTGAACTACAAAAGAGATGTATTTTCAAACTGACAATATTATCTTAAGTCTGATTGCTTGAAAGTCTCAATCATAGTATTTGTTAAAGTATCTTACAGTCCTAAAAATCAGAAAATGGGGTTAGAAATTCTCTGAAACATGTGTAAAGGACGTCCAAGGTCCATATCCATCTTCAGCTTTGATACTCAGCTCAGCTACTACCAAGCCTCTAGGAAGAATTTCAATAAAATAGCAAGAAAACCCTCCACTAGGAGACCTGCTAGAGAAGTGTCCACAAAAAGACATTACTTCATCACTTGGACATAGTAGGAAAGCCAAGATTGAATTCAGCCTACAATCACAGGATGGACTTTGCAAACAAATAAACCACTGAGAACGGGCTAATGGAATAGAATAATCAGTCCAAAGGAAGCAATACCAAAAAAAAAAAACCCTAACCCATTACTAAAATGCATTATATTATTAACTGTTACCACATATTATGACAAGGCAAATAAGGAATAATTTAACTGAAGCATTTAGCCATTTCTCCTGCTTGCAACTGTCTGCAAATAGGCTCCTATTATTATTATTACTATTACTCTTCAGAGTTGCTCAATGAACAGTGTATCGAACACATCTCAGCATATAATGCTTGCAACTGTTCACAGAGCATATTCCTCTGATAATTCATTAGATGCAGTTCAACATTTGCACAGTAGAACTGTCTGGGTAAAGCACAGAATAAAGTTTATGTTCCCTGACTAGCTAATATAAGCTTACAAACCATTTTTACCAGCAACACGTCGCAAAAATAATTTTGTTTAATTTAATCCTGGCTCTATCATCAATAGAGTTTTACAAATCTTCTCTTCAGCAGCTCCTCAGCAACAGAATTTTTCATTGAAAATCATCACAATGTCTACATTTGAAAGAAAAAAAAAGTCCACAGGTGCATTGCAGTGGACTTTAGTCTCTTTATGTTTAAATTAACAATAAAAATAAGCTCCAAGAAAAGGCTTCAAGTGTCTTTTTGTTGTGTTAGGAGATGGCAAGGAAAAACACTTGCATAAGTGCATCAAGCCCCAAAAGCCACTTATGTGCCATGTTCTGCACATGGTAGCAAAGCATTCAGAAGTGAGGCAGATAATGTTCTACAGAGATGCATTAGAATACTTCTCAATTTAAATTTCTCAAGACCTCCATTACAGCAATAAAGCTCACCCCAGTAATTTTACCCTTCTGAATAGGCTGAACATTAACTAAATCAGAATCAAACCACTGTGTGAAGCTTAGAAAATAAAATTTAAAAAAAAAATCTAAACTAAAGCTGCTATAAAGGAACAAACATAACTTTTCTGTTATTCTTTCCCAGAACTATGACTCAAATGCAGAGAAAATTATTGGTTGAGGTTTAATTAATTAAATTACTGTGGTTTTCACCTGTTGCTGCTTTATCATTAGTACCATAGCTACTATAAAGCTACTGTCATTTGATTGAAGAGGACTGCAGTACACTCTGGTATACAAATACAGAATACTTAAATTTGGTTAGTTGTCCATGAATTCATTTTATTCTGATGCTTGTAATAATGGATAATTGTCTTTCTTAAAACTTTCAGCTCATTTTTACTGAACTATTACTGCTTTGATGAAAAATACAAATGTTGATTCTGAATTGGAGAATGGCATTGATAGGAATGTATCACAGCAATGCCACTGCATGTCACAGCAGATGACATTGGCTATGGATAATCTGTGGACAATAGAGGGATCTTTACATGCCAGACCCATTTGGCCCCATGTAGACCTTATTCATATGCCACAATCCCTTACACTAACCCTTTTGGATCACAACCACACCTGTTATATAGATATGTATAAGTTTCTAAGACTTTTGGACATGAAAATCATTATATTCTGGGATACAAAGGTCCTATCCTGTAAGGTGTCATGACCCAGATCCACTAAATTACTTAGATGTTGATAAGAAAATTCAGGCAATACAATTTAAAAGTGTTGTTCCCAAAATACCACTGAGTTCCTCAGTTACTTTTTGTAACATCTTTGTCAACCAGGATACTCCTTTGGTGTAGTCATCTACACATGGGCTGCTACTCTAAATTCCTTGTAGTTAAAGAGATTCTCTGAATCTGCAATTCATCAGGTCTATTTTAAATGCCCACATTGGAAGGAGGTAAGTTGTTTCCTATGCAAACATGTTTCTTGCCAGTGATTATGCATGGAGTCTAGAAATGTGACTCAGAGGTGGCCATCCACGTTTGGTTGGGTGAATCCCATTGCTCATGTTTGCAGAAGTCTCCTCTTCTGCACATAATCAGAACTGTGGCCAGTGTGCTGGAAGCAAGGCTGAATCCCAGATTTCCCTGCTTCCAGGTGAGTGCCCTATTTCCTAATCTGTGAACTAGAGTCTCTTCTCCAACCCCATCCTGCCTAGTAAATACAGACGTAGCTTTCTGGGCCCATTTGCTCACCATAAGCAAGTGAGCTGAGGAACATCTTCATCACCAGCACGAGAAGTAAATTTGGGCCAGAAAGGGATGCATGGCTGCTCCAGGAAGCAATCAAACCAAGAGCCTCAAACTGAAATAAGTGTTTACCTGCAGACCAAAGCAGAGGCAGGATCTACAGCTTCTGGTTTTCCTCCTGTCTTAGTGGCTAGGGTGGCAGGTTTGCAACACAGTGTCCTGGCTGCTGCAAATCCCGTTTTGAGAGTGTGGTTAAACAGCAGAGCTGAGCCTGTCCATAAATCTCTTGTGTCAAAATGAGCAGCCTTTCAGTCTCCTTCCCTTTCTCTCACTGCTCTGCAGGCCTTCCACCTCCTCTGCTTGGGTTCACCTGACTCCTCTGTGGGCCAGGCCAGGTCATTCACCTGGCAAAACACTGCAGGGATTTTCTGTTGGTTTGCTGACATAGCTTTCTGTTTCTTTATCAAGGCAAATCAAGTCATGGAGGGGTCAAAGATGTGCCATTGCAACTACAAGACTTGGGCATGGATGGAGAGAGACCACCTTGACAAGAACGATGAGTTTAAGTGGTCATTGACCAAACAGCCCAGCCAGCAGCAGACCTGAGTTAGCACCACCATTCAGCCCTCCCTCATTCCTTCACATTGCCTCCCAGTCTGCAATCAGCCCCCTCTCTCCCCACTTGTGCTGCAGAGGCACTGCACAGTCATTGCAGCCAGCTGAGCTGTTTGACCACTTTCTACTCCATTTCTGTGAATTGATTCCAGTTAAAACCAAAGGCCATCCTTTTGATAAGAGGCAGTGGTTTCTAAGAGAGAGGTTAGAGAGCAAACACAGTTAAAGGGGCATAACCCCCAGCTGGGGCTAAGCAGTGATCCATTTACTCTGGATCTGCAACTGCAGTCCCAAGTGGGTCAGAAAAAAAATAGGCATCGCTGTGCCTCCCTCCCAGCTGCCTTCCTTCCTCAAGGAAGTAGTAGTGATGGAGATGCTCAGTGTTATGTAGGACTGAGCTCAAAATAATATTACCTAGCCTGACCAGTTTTGGCATATTTTTCCATCTTTACCACTAGAAACCACAAGATATCCTTCAACAATTAAATACAGTTAGCATGGGGAATTACATATTTCTTGGCAGTGCAAGTACCCTGGAAAGTTACACTGAATTATATTTCACAGAAACATGCCATCCATACACTTGTTAAAATTCAACTGAACTATAACTAACTCTTGCATTAGCATTTAGGAGCAGACTTAAATTTTCAGGAAAGCATCCCTAAACAAAGAACATTATGTACTGTTTCAAATGTTTTAAAATTTGGTTGAATTCAAAAAACTGTGCTGACAGCTATAAATTTCTATTACGTTATCCCTCTGAAATGGGCAGTTATAGAGCTTTGAATGAAACATGGTCACCTCAGCTTTCTTGGATGATTTATTTCAGATTATTACAGACTACTTACACCCTGCTCTACTGGTTGGGTGTTTTTTTATCTAGCAGAA
>NW_008679643.1:33048-33475 GCF_000695815.1 Acanthisitta chloris | reverse complement strand
ACATATGCATATATACATATAAATACATAGATGCATATGTATATATATATATTGTTCAATCAAAACCTGAAAATGTAACTCTTTGGACTCTTAAATATTTTCAGTTGTACCAACTGTGAAGCTTCAATTTTCTGAATGACAATTAAACATTTAATGCATGAAACAACATCAGATACACAATTGCTAGAAAACAGTTTTAACATTTACTTAAATAAGAAGACTAGTTTCAATTTAGATGTAAACAACCATGGTAAATTTTATCCTATGCTTTAAAATATTGTTGAAACTATATTGTTATCTACAGTTGCTCTGAGTACACCAAATTTCTCATCTTCCATTTAAGACTGAAGTAGTTTCCAACTGGGAACCCTTCGGTGTGATAGTAACTTTTTTTCTTAAATAATGTGGTGAAACTAACCAAAAATAT
>NW_008679643.1:30074-32917 GCF_000695815.1 Acanthisitta chloris | reverse complement strand
TTTTTTTTTTCTTTTTTTTTTTTTTTTTTTACAAATTTGTAGCTGATGTTGAATTTCATTGGAGACCTGGGAAATTCCCAGGAAATCTAGGGTTTTGCCATGTCTCTGGCTACAACAGGAAAACCTTAACAGATTTATAATGCAAAATTTTGCATATTTTCTCTGGCAGTGAGCACAGCATTTAAGCATCCTCTATCATCACAGAAGCCATGAAAGGAAAAATGAAAACCAATTAATGAAAACTCATTAAAAAGAAGCAAAAAAATCAACCCCCAAAATATTTGCATTTGACACAAAAATACCTCAACCCAAATTAGCCTTCCATTTCCCCGAGTTGCTTTATCTGAAAACTTTCCCTAATCTGGGGAATTTACACAAATGCTGCTTCTGGCATAAGGAAAGAAAGGCAGGGTGAGCAACAGGGATAAGCCCAAAGCAGAAAAAGTCACCATCTTCAGTGACAGCAGTGGCTTCTGCCTGCTAACAGTGTTTCTTGGGAACTGCAGCCTCTCCCTGCTCTTCGAGCTTCGCAGGCACTAATTTTGTACGCTATGAGTCAGAGAGATGAAAGTGTGGGCACTGCTATGTAGCAAAGAGCATGCAGTGGAGCCAGCATTTTATTCCTCCTAGGAATTAAACATAGCAGGGAGGGAGGGGAAAAGTATCCCAAAATGGGAATTTGGAAAGACACAGGCTGTTCATACAGAGGGAGAGGAAGGTGAGAACTGGCTGACAAATTACAGTCAAGAAACTTGAAGATTTAAATCTCTGTGTGGCTAAATGAGTGTAGGTGCAAACTATTGCAGTTTTTTGGCTTGGCTTAGAAAAGCAGTGAGTTGATAGCTGAAAAATCACAACTGAAAAGACAACAAAAAGATATAAACAGGCAACAACAACAACAAAAAACATCAAAGGAAAACAAAGCAGGAGCAGTCAAGAAGAGAAGTAGGGAGAGGAGGTGACTTGGGAGTGGTGCTAGAAATAAGATAGAGGAAGCTAATATAATAGTAGCAATTGCTCTCATGGATCCTTTCTCAGAAAGCATTTGCCAAAACAAACAACTGAAGATCATTTCTGGGGGATTAAAAAAAAAAAGGAAATGAGGATACTAATGCTCCATCTCCCACATCTGAAGAAAAAATAGAATGACCAGCAGAGGAGGCCACTTCTCTCAAGAAAGACGTAGAAAAAAAGTAGAAAGGAAGAACACCATCCCTAGGTCAAGGAAAGTAACCTACCCAAACCCGGTGAAAGGAGCTCCTTCCTAGAAATACATGTTGGTGAGCTCAAACACTTAGGGTCATGAAAGGAATCTGGGCAATATAATCCAGGACACAACTATTAAAGCTATTTTTGCAGGACCTTGCCTACAGCATTAAAAACTTTTCCACTTAGTCAAAACAGCTTGTAGTATTGCCTTGCAGGACAAAGTTTAGCAGCATACAATTATTTCCAGTGATTCTCTAGCCCTTTCCTAAAGGTAGAAATAGTCTCCTTCAAAGTCACTTAGTCCAGTGTACAGGCTGCAGCTAATGCTAGTTGTGTCCCAGGAGGCTGATACCTGTGATTCCCTGAACAGCCATCCTTAAACAAAGGACTTGTATCATGTAAATGTCTGTATCACAAACAGGTGCTCTGAAATAGCATAGTATTTTGGAAGTGAACTGAATTCTTGTTCAGCAACCCTGAAGGTAAATAATGAAATAATTCAGAAACTTCATTTTTTATATAAAGTTGGCCAAACTTTCTGAAATTCTACAGCAAAGAAAACCTTAAAAATAGGATATTTCCTTATCAGGTCTGCTTTAAAATACTGATGAATTGACATTTGTTAGACAAAAATAGCCTCTGTGTGTGAGAGCAAGGGCGAGAGAGCAACTAACTTCCCTCCTCCCCCCACCCCTTTGTTATCCATTTCTAGATCTACAGCCACTGCAAGTGCAGTATCTCTTGTCCCCTCCTATACCTTCCTGACTCCTTACAGGATATCCACTCCAAGGCAGCCTGCTTTCCTAAAACAAACTGTTTAAAGATTCTTGTATTTCTTTTATCTGCCTGTAAAACACCTTTCTGCAAACAATGTGCTCCCCCAAGGCTGGGACACTGAGATACACCACAGCATCTCCTTGGTACAAGAAAAAGACATGTGCAGAACCCTACATTTAAGCAAATACCAGACTATGTAAGTGAGGGTGATAAGAAGAGCCTAGAGATGTATATATAAAAGTAAAATTTAGTTTTTTCTTGCTCTGATTCACCTACATGAGAAGTCTCTGTTCCCTTCTGACAAAACAGGAATCTATAGTCCTAAATTTGATGCTTAACATTAAGCAGTATGAGAACCCTTCCAGCCATCAAGCCACTACATTGTTAATCTTCCAAGTAGTTTAAACTGCTCATGTCTTGCAGAGTTTTCTGTTTACCCAGGACTATCTTGCTAGCTCTTTTATTAAGGAAGCTTTGCCAGCCACACCAAGCATGGGCATTGCCATCTCCAGCAGGGCCTTGCAGGGCAGGCTTATGCAAGTACCAAGACCAGCATCCACACTAGGATAAACTGCAACTAATCACTTAGTGCTTGCAGATGGATTATGAGAATTAAATAGTTAAGGCTTTCATAGCATTTTCAACATATCTATGGCACTACAGCACTGCACAGAACATCGCAGAAATGCCTTTTCCAATATAAAGCAATCATGCTGTATGTTTACAAGAAGTCCCCACAAGGCATTCCTCTCATCTTCCTACTTTAATGCATTCAGCATCTCCAGTAACACTGCAAGGCAACACCTCCTTTCTGTATGTAAAAAAAAAGAAAGCCAAGAGGAAAAGCTGTTTTAGAC
>NW_008679643.1:19585-30046 GCF_000695815.1 Acanthisitta chloris | reverse complement strand
TCTTTCTATCTAAGATGAGATATGCTGGATATGGCTGATGAAAAGCCATTTGTAGAAAGGCTAACATATGTAACAAAATCAACTGTACTTTGTCATGTTCCTATATATTTCAGTAGCATAAATGCAAGAAAACAATGGGTCAGGTTGGAAGAGACCACAGTGGATCATCTGGCCCAACCTCCCTGTTCAAGCAGGGCCATCCTAGGGTACATGGCTCAGGATTGCATTCAGACAGTTCTTGAATGTCTCCAGTGAAGGAGACTCCACACTCTCTCTGCACAATCTGTTCCAGTGTGTGGTCACTCACACAGTAAAGAGGTTCTTCCTTATGTTCAGGTGGAACCTCCTGTGCAACAGTTTCTGCACAGTGCCTCTTGTCTTATTGCTTAAAGCCTGGCTCCATCCTCTTGACACCCTCCCTCAGATACTTACATGATTTGCTAATCTGATTGAAAAGAGGTTTTAACAGATTACCTAAAATTTGTGAGTCTACCAAAAATACAAAGTTTCAAAATCACTATCCATTAACCTTGGGGACAGAACAATTAAGAATGCTGGAAGGAGCAAGCATGCAGATTCTGCTTTTCTAGTTTGCTTAACTTGTGAAAATATCTTTTTAACATCACATCATTTTGCACAAGTAGAAACAAAAACATTTGCAAAAATAATCCTTTGTATTAAGATACTAAAAACATATCAACCAGACAATACAAATCATGGCTAGGAAACATCCTTCTGTCAAAAAAAAAATACAGTTTATTCTGACAGTTTCTGAGGATCTTTGATATCAAAGTCTCTTTATAAGACACTGACAGTCATCAAGTGGATGTTTGTCAAAGTACATTTTCCAGATGTCTAAATAAAACTGGTTTACTTTGATGAGTTTTATACTGATAGCTGAAGGTAGAATACAGGCGTTGCTTCTATTTGCAGCTCTTTACTTCATGGCTTGCAAATTTGCTTTAATGCTCGGCCTATTTTTGTGGTGTTTTTTGACAATTAATTATTAAAAACATCATAAAATGCTGAAATCTCTCACTGCATATTTTAGGAAAAAACTATACAAACTCCTCTGGCTTGCACACTTACAGGAGCAGAAGTACTAATTGTGAGGTTGGGATGGCACAAGGTGCTCACACAAGGGGACAACTTCTAGAACAGGTAATAGAGAGTTTAACCCTGTTCCTCGAAATACAGGGAAGCTCTGACATTGATTTCAAGGGAGCAGGATCAGCCCCTCTGAGAAAAGCTTTGACTGAGACAATCAGCTGTCTCATTCCCCCAACACACCTGCTGAGGGGCAGGGGACAGAGCAGCACAACTGCACTGACACTTTTTTGCTTCCTGCATGTGATTAGGGTGTACAGAAGACCTCCACACAGTCCATGGAAGTCCCTCTTCTCTGTTCCTTTTAATTTCATTTGGTCTGAGGCCAAGTTTCAGCCTGTAAGGAAGGCATTTTCTTTTTTTAAAATCACAATATAACCTCTGAAAATGAACCTTCTTTTTTTATTTACTTAATTCTTTTTTGGTGGTTCACACGTTCTTTTCTTACACAGCTCAAATAAAACACGACATTTATTTTAAAACTCAGTGGAAGACATAGCTGTACAAAGTAAATCTACATACAAAGGTACCAAATTGTGTTATCAATAGTTACATCTCACAAGCTAATCCAAATAATTTTTAAAAAGAGGGTTACTGTGCCCAGCATTTTTTATAAATATTTATCTCAGTTTACATAAACCAGGATTTAGGGAATGGAAAAAAGCAAAGCCATCCCCATGTGGTGACATTTTTACTCTGTTTTCTCTGTATTTATAATTTAACTGACTTATTCTTCATTAGTAGCCAGTCAGAAAAAAAATAACTTGGCTGCTAAGTACAGGCTGAAGCATAAATAACCCTGCAAAATGCCTGAGGAAATTAACTGAGTGAGCTGAGCTAAAAAGAAGGGACTATAAAGAGTTCCCTATCTGTAAGGAGAGCACGAAATAACCATGGGTGTGTGCTGATGGAAGCCATGGCAAGTCTCCATGGACCCCAGAATCATTCACCCACACCACAGAGGTCCCTTCTTGCCCAGCAAGCAGGAGGCAAAGAGTTTCTCTGCACCCTGATGCCACGCTGTGCTCCCCAGAGACATGCCCTGATGGGGAATTTTATCTAAATTCCATTACTAATCAGATAAAAGTGGCTCTATTCTAGGTGAGACACCAAGCACCTCTAGAGCTAAAACTCATGTGCTGTTGCAGCCTTGGCTAGAGAGCTGACCCAGTTCCACCATGCACAGAGCACAGTAAAACACATGGATGCACAGAGAACAGGGAGGTGTCCATAAAGACATATGTACAACTCCAAATGTTCACGGTGAGGACTACATCTCAGTGTGAGATGAGATGGTTTCCCTAAGTCACATGCACTTTGGAAAGCATTATTGGCAAATCAAGGTGTTTCATGAATACTCAAGTCTCAAAGAATGAGAAAACCTAACTTAAGGATTTTTTTCTTCAGTAGAAACAAACAACTTTCATATTCAGTCATGGTTAGTTTATGAGATATGATTTTACAAAGTAATTTTTTGCCCTTGTCTTGCTAAACTAACACTTGCAGTAGGAAATTAGGCAGTTTTTAAAGTTATGAAGAAGTATTTTAGCTAAAAGAGCTATAAAATTGAGTGTTGAAAAGGGTGTTGTTAAGATCCATTTTTAATCAGATATAAATTTAACAAAAAATTACTTTATTTTCATTTGGCACAGGATCCAGTCTGCAGCATTGTCAGTTATCTGTGTCGCCTGGAAGGAACTCTGGGTAAGTCACAGGAAAAAGGTGGGAGCATTGTCGTGGTTTCCTGATGGCCAGAACACTACAGTATTGTTTTGCTTTGCTTTTTTCCTTTTCTTTTTTTTTTTTTCTCTAGAAGGGGTTATCACATCATGTCATAATTATTTCTGCAACATCCTCTTTCCATACAGGAGCCTATGCTCTATTTATTGACTTTGAAAACTGCATCAATATACACGTACAACTCAGTTCTGTTAACTCGAACAAACAAAGTCTAATCACCCAGTAATGTTGCTTTTTAAAGATACTTCTGGTACAGCTTTGTCTACTGTTTTGCTCAAAATTCTATTTTAGACAGTTTTACATTTCATAAGTAGTACCTTAAAGTTCCAACTAGTTCACTTTTTGTGGAGATGTGTGTTATTAACTTAGCTTTACTGAAGCACAGAATTCTATCATTTAACTATAAACCAGCTGAGGTATTTATCAGCAAATTAAATGTCTCCTGAAGAGGTCCAGGAGACTGTATAAACAGAGTTTACAGAAAGTTAATAGGCATATTGGTTTTAAACAAGCTCTGAGCAGAGACACAGATGGTGCCATACACTAAACCTGAAAAGATACATGGAAGGAATAGGCAGTGCACATTATATACAGTTATTATGGGTCACGTTGGGTTTTTTCTTCCCCCAGTTATTTGTAGTGGACATATAAAGCTTAAAAAAATTTTCACAGTACTTTAAGGCATATTCTTTTTTAACAGTGTTGATGAAACATTGTCTCAGGCTCTGGGGGCCACTTGAGCTCTGGGTTTTTAGGTTGGTTTTTTTTAGGACCAAAACATGGGAAGAATCCATGTGATTCAATAGAATTTCAATATTTTATGTTGAATTGCAATACAGGATGAGGACTGCTGCTCTGAGTAGGGGAGAGATCCAACACTTCAAGAATATAACAGATCCAACATTCGACATATTCCTTTAATGTGTGAAAAACTGCCTTGTTAGCGAGAACAGATTCAATATTTCAGTGCAGTATGAACATTATGGCCAAGATATTTAAATCTGACTGCTGATACTTACAACTAAGTCTGAATTAGATACTTCAAATGAAAGTTGCCTGATCTAAGGAAAAAACAAACAAAACCCCAAACAAACACACAAAAACCCAAATAAAAACACAACAGAACACCAACAAAAACAATCTACATGATCCAGAGGTGGCCTAGGGGAGGAGAGTAAAAGCCAAGAGGCATGCAGAGTAACAGCTTTCCAACCCTGATCAACAGGCTGAACCTTTAAGTAGGGATGTCTGAGAGTGACCATTGGGATAAACCACTAACAAAAAACATTTAATCAGATGTACTTTATTCCATGTTGTGTGGGTTAGGGGTATGCAGGGTCAGTCATGAGCTTGGTTAAGTTCTCTGTCTGCTAAAACTGCCATCCAGTCCTAAAGGGGGAAGCTAAATTTGAAATGCTCCTGTATGGCAGGTCCCTTCCATGTTTTCATCGGTCCGCTAGGTATTCCCTATTCAATGATGCAGGTCCCTTCCATGTTTTCATCGGTCAGCTATGTATTCCCTATTCAATGACACAAGCATCACATCAGCATTTATCAACTCTGTTGGCACAGACTAAGACAAGCATGTTTAACAGACACACAACCAGAATTTTCTTCATTTCTTTGTATGTTTTAGGAAACTAATTTCAAAATAACAAAACATTATTTATTATCACAGCTTAGTTGGAATGGTTTTACTGCATATACCCCATGTCCAAATGAACAGGTGTTGCTCCACCTGGAATATGTTGAGTGCTGACTAGTGATTGGACTAGTTTACCCCAATATTTATGGCTCTACCCTAATATTTATGGGATTACAATAGCTCTCAGGAGAGGAAAAATTCCTCTGGGAATGGAGTGTAGAACAGCCCATCAAGGGGAGAAGGTGTAGGTTGAATCATGTCCAAGAAAAAAAGCTTGGGCTAGAATTTCTATGTAGTATTATTTTAAATACACATACTAATAAATACAAAAGACTGTAGAAAACATGTGGGCATGGGTGAGGGAATTAGATTTATTATTTGAATGAACTTCAGGCTGCACGCAATTCTGTGAACATAAATAAATGTTTGCTGAAATTACTAAGGCATGAGAGCTATTTTCTGGATCATCCTCCTGAACTATTAAGCCAAAGCTAATATGTAGATAGGATGAAAATGTCTAGATTTTGTTATTCATTATAGCAAGTAACTGCCTGCAACTGAGTCATGTTAAGCTGTTGGTACTCCTAACTCTTTGTCTCCAAGGGCAAAAGGATCAAGGCAGCACCTCAGTCAACAAGTAATGGCCAACATTGTTTCCCACTACATGAAAATAGAGTGGTCAGGAGACATCTATTTTTTCTGCCATCAGCAGTTTTGCCACAAATACTGCACAGGTTAGTTCACACTCCTCTAAGAATTCTTTGCTATCAGAGCACACACAGATTTCTGTACAAAGATAAATTGTTCTTGAGCTGTATAAATCAGCTTTCCATTTCTTTCATGCTAGCACTTAAAGTTATGGAGGTGGAGAAGGGATGGTTTAAAACTCTCCATTCCCAGGGGTGTCTCAGAGGCACTGGGGAGTTTCAAGGTTGAACAGTGCAGAGTTCAACAGAAAATGCAGACAAGATAATCAAATTCAGATAATATATCCAAATACAGACAATATAACCAAATTTTGGGGGGGTGTAGACTGTTTAGCAGTGCAGTAACGTAAGTTAAACAATTACAAATGATTGTTTGATGAGGGACTTTGCCAGCCAAGCAGGCTGTTATGGTCATGGAGGGGAGACTATCACAGGAGCAATGTGGAAGGAATTGCCTCTGATATGCTGGCCACACTTTCTGAAACAACATATATGTGCACCAAATCCAAACTGAAAAGGAAAATGGGAGAATAGAGTCAAGTCTAGCTTGCAAAACTGAGACAGAAGATACCTACAGAAAAATATCTCTAACATATGCTGGGTAGAGCTTTCCAGAATAATGCAAATCTCAGCAAAGGCAAGAGATGACACCACTGCAAAAACGAAGGCTTCTCATTCTCTGGCAGCTTTAGAAGCCTAGTAAGGGGTGGACACCTGTATTTTCTCCTCTTCTTCTTCTTCTTCTTTTCATTTACTTTTTATTAATATTAGACTAACATTATTTTTAGCCTGAATCAAAAGCTCTGAATTGCCACATGAATATTATAGCAGATATTCTCACTGGAGATTATAGGAGAAATTCTGAATTCCCATGGAAATTCAAGGAAATTCAAACTCTTATCAGAAAATAAGAAGACAAAAGCCCTCAACCATCCTCTCCTCTTCTCCAGAACCCCCATAATATGTAAATTTGAAGCATTTTTAAAGCCAAAGCAGAGCCAAAGACATTCAGTTTGGAAACCACTGTGTAGCCAAGGGGAAAGGAACTGAAGGATGCAGGGGACAGGAAAGGGGATGCAGAAAGACAGCAAGGCTCAGTGAAGGACCTATCAACCACCAGCTAGCACTGGGGCATCCTGTGCACTGACAGCTACTAAAGACTGACAGCTTTCCTGAAGCAAAGGTGAGAGAAATCAAGGAAAGATTAAAAAAACAAATAGAGAAATGAGAGGGAAAGAAAGAGCTCTCCAAGGCCAGACACTTTCCTTCCAAAAAGAAAAAAGGTAGATATGGAGAAATCCTGAACTAAAAACTGAGAAAGCAAAGGGCTTGTATGGCCAGATATCAAGCAACATATGTGGTAAATTGGTTACGCATGAGGGAGTCCCTCAAAAACTAACACAGTTCTCTGATTTAACCCAATAGTAAATTTTGACCCCTGGTATTTTTAGCTCTATGCTGTTTGCTGTTCTAGCAATGATGTGCCTGTAGTTCTGGCAGCAATCCATACTGCAAATACTGCATTAGGAATCCTGCAGAATTACTGACCATAGCGGAAACATCATGCCTAATGGTGCATTGTTATGCTTAGCTGTGCCACTCTTGATGTTTGTGTGGAGGGTTGGAGTGGATACACAGTGCACAGACATGTTAAGTTCTCAAAGAAGAAATGCAAACCCCCTGCATTTCTCACACTCTGAAAAGCCTAGCAAAACTTAATGTGTGAGGATGTGGCATTCCTTTGATCTGACAATGCAACCAGCAGGTCTGACATGTTTGAGCCAATGTTGTATCCTGCCTTAACAAGGCAGATTGGTCCTGTGCCCTGCAATCCCCTGGCTCTGAGCCTCTCAGCACTACCCTGTCTTTCCTCTGCTACCTCCCATCTCAGGGGAGTAAAGGATGAAATCTCTCAGAGCTTATGTGCAAAGGGTACATGAACACTGCTAAAATGTTTTTTGAGCTAAATAAATAAATAAAACCCTTAACCAGGAGTGTATTCTCAGCAGTGGATTTTTAAATCCCCCCCCTCAATAATTTACAGTCACTTTCTGACACATGAGTAGTCTACTGGAAGGATCCTACTGAAGTCACTACTTTTAGGAGAAGTTACTAAACAGCACCGAACTGCAGCAACAGCTGAGGCCTGCCCCCAGCTATATGACCTCCACCATGCACGTTTGCCCGTACAGTTCAGTGTATGATGCCTTCTCCACTGGATTGTAAGAGCAAACTAGCTGCTCTTCCTTTGCTATTAGGCCTTTCACATAGTTCTCTGCACTCTAGCCCATTCCTATGGGGCTTCATAAGGGAAAAATACATGACCTCTTGCTATTGCAATAAATCCTTCTCAGCAGGTCTGACTTTAGCCTTTTAAAGCTCCTCTATCTGATCATGTCATCAAGCCTCTTCCTTATCAGTCTGTTTCATGCAACATCTCACCCCTTCCCAGCCTCACTTCTGCAACCAGACACTTAGAGCCTTGCTTTCCTCTTTTGAGCTGTGCCAATGACCAAGAAGGGAAGCTGGCAAGCAAGTGTGCAACCACCACCAAGCAGGAAGAAAGAAACAATGGAGATGAAATCCACCCATCCAGCTAAGTTACAAAAGCATATTGTTAAACCATCCTGGTTCCCTGACCCCATTTAAGTTCCCTTACGAGGAAAGAACAAACTAACTGTTTCCATCCCTGGTGGGGAAGGAAGAGAGAGATATCATTGTTGTTCTGACACGTGGGAAGTGCTCAGATACAATGGCAATGAGTGTTAATACAAGATCCTAGGCAGGCAGATTAGGGCATTCTTCAAAAATTGCTCCACTGTAAAAGAGAGGTACACCAGCCCATCAATGAGCTCTTGTCAGGGGCACAAGAATAGTTGGATGGGCTGAAGGAAGAGGCATGTGATTCATGAGTTAAAGTTTCATTGCTAGCTTTGAGATCTTCACTCCTTCCAGTCATCCAGTCATCAACTTAATGCTTATTTTTGCTGATACCAGCCGCAACAAGGAATTGCTGGGTGAACGTAGAGGCACAGAAAGGGGAAAGACTTCTTAAAACTCAAGTACAATAAAAGCTATGGCAAAAGTTATCTTCAACTCAGCAATCTGTGCTGAAAAACAATTACACCTCAGATTTATGATGACATCATGCACCAAAAGACTGTGTGGATACAGAGCTTCCCGGTGGTAGACCACTTCACAGGTGAAGGTCTATGACAACATAATGTGTAATCCCCATCCCAAACTGATCTTTCAAGAAGTTTTACGCAGGAGAAAATATCTGAGACCTAAAATTTCTACCTAAATGTAACCTGAATGGGAGCAAGATGGAGGATGGATGGTAGGAAAACAGTAGAATTTACCCACTTCCTTCATACTCTTATGCAAGGACATCAGTTTTTCTTAAAATTTCATGCAATGTAGAAGGCTTGCATGCTTGTGCTATCTTGTGACACCCTAAAAAACAAAGCTGCAAAGCCTCTTCTGACATGCCAGCCTGTGAGAGCACTGACATGTGAGAAAGTGTTCGGTTTATAGATGCTCTTTCTGAGTTTCTCTGCAGATTTCACTCTCTGTCTTTGAGAATTTAAGCAGATAATGTCTGGCAGTCCAACTCAGGCATCCAGGCCTTTTTTCCTTTTTTTTAATCCCTTTTGGTGTGGGTGACGATGATCTTTTTAAGGCCTTGTTTAGTATTTTTATCAATTAGCAAACAAACTTGAGAGCTACAGTCAGAGCTAATGAACTTTAATGGATCTTTGTTTAGGTCTCTAAGCCTGCATATTAGGACAGAAGTAGAGGACAATTAACCAGTTTAATTGTAATCCAGACACTGCACAATGGAGTTAGCGCTTACAATCTGACAATGAAACCAAACAATGCATCATTTTTCATTATTTTATATGCAGACACCTACAAATTTTAAACAGGAGATATGCCAACCCCTGTAAGGCAAATAAAAGGCTGCCAAAAGGGAGTTTGTTCTTCCTCATTACCTTTTATGAAGCCCTTATAAGTAGTTCTGCAGGTCAACCAGTCCCAGAAAATCCCTCCAAGAAATCCACCACAAACAGATTGGGCTTTTTTAAAAAAAGAAGATTAATATATTTTCACTACCAGGTAGAAAACACTATGCAAATTTGAACAATACACAATAAATAGTGCTAGGTATAACAGACCTTTAAAAAAAAAAATCTTCTATTTATAGCACTACTGGCAAGGGATTCTGGTGTCTTGCATTTTTATAGTTGACAGTATTATTTTTAACTAAAATCTCAAATATGAATCTTAGACAAAATCAGATGGGGAGTGTGGATGAAAAAGGAACGAAAAATTTTCTAGGGTTTAGGTTTGAGCATTTTCAAGTTCTCTACACTCTCCTAAGTGATACTGGATTCAACTGTGAGAAATTCACAGGACCTAAACCCATAGTTTTTACAGAATATGTATTCAGTTGCTCCTTTTGGCAGAATTCTCCTTTTGAGAACACACCACTTATTCTATTTCAGTAAGTAGAATTGCCACTTTTTGGCTGTAGACCATCCTAGAAGCTTATAGTGTTTTGCTTACTTTCATACATACATTCTTTTCTTACATACTGGGGGGCAGAGGAGGATACTTTTATAGCTACTTACAGCTAAAAGATACCAGATTTACTTGTAGGGTCTGTCCTTCACCTTCTCCTCACTGCATTAGATCTCATGGAAAACGGTCAAGTAACATATTTCAAGCTATGTATCAGTTTTGGCCTTTGTATAAACACGATGGTCACAGAGGCCAATTATGCACACTCAGTACTAAATTATGTTGCTGAAAAAACAAAACTTACTGTCTTGACCATCACCAGTTGACCCTTTTTAACCCTTCTGTTAAGTCCAGAAGAAAATTCTTCCATGAAGAATAAAGATTTACTTAAAGCAATCTCTAGTATTAGAAAGAAAGCATCAAAGCTGACTAATCCAAATAGCATCTATCAACTGTCTTTACTCTTACTGCCTAACAAAAATAAGAGCCGTCAGGCTGTTCTAAAACCAAAGCTGTTACTTTGCCAATATTTTCCTCACTCTGCTAGCCGGCCCACTGTATTATTGAGTTGGAATCTGTTTTTTCATGGTGTTCCCAGGAACTGAGCATGAGGGCTTATGCCAATCTGTCTTTTCCTGATCTCTCTTTCCAGGCAGGCTGGCCAAGCAACACAGAAGAGATGGCACCATATCTCCATGTTTGTGCCCACACAACCAGGACAATTAGGGCTAGCTTTAG